>NW_018404833.1:535272-601616 GCF_002113885.1 Mizuhopecten yessoensis | reverse complement strand
TATCTTTTGCCTTAGCTTTCAGTACTTTCAGTACTTTGATTTTTTGTGTGTGTATTTTTGTGTTTTTTTTTGTGTTTTTTTCTTGTGTTTTTTATGTTTTCTATTTTCTTCTTCTTTTTTAAGCTTACATCAAGATATGGAGTATTTCCTTTCAATTTAATTAAAGTATTACTACTTTACTTACAGGAGTTGATGTAGCCCTACTTACAAATTATATATCTATTTGCTGAAATTGGCTTTTGATCCTTAACAGTGTGTGATGGCTAGTGTGTTATACATATGGACTGTATGGCCTGTATCTGTTGAGGGAATAAATCCAATATCACCAAATATTTATTCCCAACAGTTTACCTTATATGAATACCAGTAACTCATTGTCAGATACTTTATACTATTCACTGAAGATAATAGTCTAGTAAATATCTCAAATTAAATATCCCTAGTGAAAGGGTTACTATATCTCAAGAATACTGAACAAGTCTGTTTACATCAAGGAGTTACTTCCCCTTATCCCAAACATCATATCAATGTACAAATATATGTCTGTGTGTTTCTTACCACCTGTTGTCACATTAAGGAGAGGACTTAGATAGGCTATGCCTGATGTCTGATCCTATTGACTATTGCTCATATTGTCAATAAATTTGTTGAAATTGAAATTGATATTGCCTTTCAACAAATACTCCCTAGTAAAAAGTTGTTTGCCTTGAAAATAATGATGAAGGAATTGAAACTAATCCTATTCAGGACAAAAGAAAGAAGCAGACCTTGGAATTACGTAACACAACATAAATTATTTAATATTTGTAATCAGTCATTGCCGAAGTCAGAAATATCCTTTAAATGAAAAATTTAAATAAACATAAATTCAGATGCAGCATCAATAATGGCCATTACTGTTATATCTTCAAGTAATACACTATGTAGACAGATTCAGGTATGATCGAACGTCAGCAATGTTGATCGAACGCCACAAGGGAAAGGCACGGTAGTCTAGTGCTAGGCCGCCGGGCTCGTGACTGACGGGTTGCGGGTTCGAGTCGCGGCACGGCACTGTGTATGATTTATCAATGAGCAAGATACTCAATTTACTCCGCTTGTTCCAGTCTACATAGCTGTAAATGAGTACGTGGTTGGGCAGTGCTAGAATTGTTGAATGCTAGCTGTGAGCGCAAAAATAGCAGCATCGGCTGTATGCTCCCCAGGGAGTTGAGAACGATATTGGCTGGTTGCAAAGGCCCTGTGAACCGCTTTGAGACGACCTACGAACTAGGTTGTGATAAAAGCGGTATATACGAACTTGAAATTATTATTATAATTATTATTAAAACATATCTAGCAGTTTGTATTTTTATATCTCAGACTCTGAGGTATTTATGAACACAGCGAAAAGAACGAGTAAAGCCTATCAAATCATTTCCGGCCGTGTCCTTTTTTTTATTTTATTTCAGACACTTGGGTGTTTATGAACGTTTCTTAACTGTTTGTACTCTTTAAACTGTACAACAATTTTTGAGCTCGTTGTTTGTTATTCTTTCTTGGAGGATAAATGTCTGAATTCAAATATGATGGCCAAATATCCCCGAAGCCCCAAACATTATCTTTCCCATCGTTTTAAAACGCCGGTTCCAAAAATACCCGTTTTAGAGCAATCACGTATATCATGATGTCCACCATAAAAATTGTTCATCATCTTCAGCGAACTGCATTTCTCTAGAATATTGTGTTCTTTGTTTGTCCGTCAGCAGTCTCTATCTATAACGGATATCGTTATTTGGCGGTAAATCCTTCATTGTTTGAAAATTACAACCGTCATATTCATAGTACAGCTTGGTAGTAAGCCGTTCATGAACATTTCTTGGAAGTCGACTGAAATAGAGTCTGTGAAAACGTGATTGATTTCAAGCCAGGAGGAAAATGTGCGATCAGCGTAGTCAATACAGTATTGCTATTTATAGCGCATCGACCATATATCAGACAATGAAATTAAAGGACTTAAAATAACAAATTTACGTCACACTTATTTAACTT
Source organism: Mizuhopecten yessoensis (assembly GCF_002113885.1). Lineage (NCBI taxonomy): Eukaryota > Metazoa > Mollusca > Bivalvia > Pectinida > Pectinidae > Mizuhopecten > Mizuhopecten yessoensis. The sequence goes on along the minus strand of NW_018404833.1, from coordinate 599,585 downwards.
TTAATACAAAAACAAATGCCTTATCCGCGCCAATAGGCCAATCATACAATAATACACAATAATGACAATATACCTTACACATATACCTTATTGTACTATTGACAAAGACCTGGATGACACTTTACGGCAAATAATGCTGTAAAGTGGTCCAGTATTGTAAACATTAAATCGTGTGACTACAATTACCAGCCCAGATATGCTCTTCAAACATTGAATGAATTACTTTGAATCAATAAGTATATTTACATAATATGAAAAGTACATCTATGCCAATGTCTTAAATAAAATGGGAAACCTCGCGCTCATGCTCACTGTTATAAACACAACGCTAGGAAACCATTTAACCGGAAGCGAGTGGAAACTAAACTACTTCATGTATATAATCAAGTAGTAGGACAGTAACTTTAAACTATCTTCTTTATATCTTTTTTGATCCAAATTTAAGTAAATTTGATGACTTAACTTAGTTTACTGAACTTGAGCTATTCTTCCTATAAAGTGAAATTTAAGTTATAAAAAAACAAATTGAGGTTTTTCGTGAAACAGAATCTGGATATTTGTTCAAGAACTTCATCAGTATGGCTTTCTCGTTAGTGTTTAAATTTGAAAAGACATTTTGAGGATTCTTGGGGTTTTTGAAAAACGTATTTTGCTATTTTAATTTCACATAGTGTTTTTTTCACAATACTTCGATAACGATCCGACAATCATTTTAGCCGACAATATACATGATTTGACATCTTGTTCCACTGTCCTTATCTGTTATTTCAATCTGATTAGGGGCTTCATATATATCAGTTAGTCATCACACGAGGGAGTGCTATGTATGTTTAAAACATCGTTGACTACCGCTTTATTCCCATGAAACTGTAAACAAAAGATAATAAGTCATTAAAATCGCTTCATTACACAGAAGTGTATAGCTCTAAACCTCTGAAGTGGAAGAAACAACAAGTCCGATAGCGAAGTTGCTAAGGTGTCTGTCCGTCTACGATCACTAACCCCTCCACCACTGGGTCGAGTGGTCGAGGCCTGTTTGGAGCAGTCGCCAGGCACTGGCCGCAGGCCTAGGTCAGAGTGTTTTGTTCTCGGGCACTCCGGCTTTCCACCACCACAAAAGCATGGCACGTCCCTAAACAACCATAAATGTTAATAGGACGTAAAACACAAGCCAGACCAAAAAGGACAGTGGTTAACTTTGACAATGCATACAAAAACAATATCAAGATATGTGCGTGTTTTATGACGGAATATATAACGACGTAAGAAATGATGATAAACGACTTACAACGACTGTTTATTGTTTATGTCTATTCAGCCGTGTCCTTTCTGCACTGGTGCCGATAATTTTAAATTAGGCTGTTCTTTTGCGTGTTCCAACAATAACACGTCATTCTTGATTTTAACTTAATCAACGTACCGTGCACAACTAATGCAATATTTTCTTTATGCAATAACAATATGCCTATTCTTTACATTAAAAATGACGAATGAAGAAATGTAAGATAGGGATATGGCCACGTGTACTTTTCCTCCACAGATCATATCAGTCAAACGGCTTACATGTTTACATATGCATTTATCATTTGCCAAATGAGTTATGATGATCAACCAATGAAAAATAACATTACATCACTGACGCGGTAGTATAACCAATAAAACAACGCATATCCTAAAAGAGACCCTAACAAATACCCTTGGAGATACACGTATCTGACACAACATATACAACTCAGTATAACAGAAATACAAGATTCACTCAAATGTATCAAAAGTCAACGTCTACAAAACAAGCTGGCTTAGACATTTCTAACGGTTACATCCGTGAGAAGCTATGTAAAACAGGATAGTAAACCCTGCTCACCGAAATTTAAAGAACTTTTGTTCAGGTGGTTCAGCGAAGTTTCTACTAGTAAGAAGTAAACTCAATGTCACCTTTAAGAGTATTGTTTATATAGTTCCGTATATAGTAACCGTTGTATTTTATGCCATTACATCGTTTCAATACTAGCCAGCACTCCAGGTATTGCAAACAGCTCCAACAATAGCATCGTGAGCTGGAAGTATTGCTCTATCTTTTCAGGTACATAGCATAATCAAATGTCAACACCAATGTTAACAGTTAGCTAGAAAAACACAGTAAAATACATACTTGGAATCATCGTCGCTTTTGGAATAGGGTTGCTATGTCTATTGCTATGATACTCCCAAACACCACACTGGGAACAGCAACACCCACGGCTCCTATTACCGCCGAGGAGGTTCTTTTATCCCAGGCACTTGTAAGTTTACGAATGTAATTCGACGTGGTTTTCCTCGGAATTGAAAGAGTTTTCTTGAGATCATCGATGATCTTAAACAATATTTCAGGAGGAGGGAGATCTGAATCCCAATATGACGGCGTTTTACAACAGAAACAGTTTAAAGCGTATTCACTTACATTTGAATGTGTTTGATTTGTGGTGACGTCACCAAATGCATTTGATGACACAGTGACATCATTTGTACCACTAGTTGATGCGTCGGAGTAGGTTGATTCACTGTCACCAGTGTTGACATATTTTGACGAAAAACTAGTGACGTCATTAGGAGCAGTGCTTCCTGTTGTAGATTCAAGTGCTTCCGTCGGACTCGCATTAATGAGTGTTTCTAAAATTTGAAATAATTGTTATTGAAGGATATCATTGCAATATAAATGAAAAGTAAATTTCAGTAATGTCATTAATTTTTGTAGACCCTCTGCGCTAGGGAAACAGAAAGCAAAAACTGCATCACAACAGTTTCACAAGTAAATATATATTTTCACTGAGAACCATCGTCATTAGACTGTCTGACTAGGGCAATACTAAAACCACAAGGAAACGAACGAATCATATGATATATGTTAAAGGAAAAGGGTCTCGTTAAGCTATTTTCTTGTTGCAGTCTCGTTATTGGCCCTGGGTTTGGTTTGGTTTGATTTAATTTTGTTTAACGTCCTATTGACAGCCAATGTCTCTTAAGGACCTGCCTCCATGTGTGTAGCGTATGCGTGCTGGCGTGTATGTATGCAGGAGACAGGGTATATTTGGTATGCTTGCTCCGTTCAGTACCTATATCATTTACAATGTAGAAAAAATAAGATTAACGACCGACTAATAAACTGGCTGCTTTCCCCCTTCACAGGGCTCTTCAGGTTTTCAATACTAGCCAATAATAGGTTTTCAAAAACCTGAAGAGTCCTGTGAAGGGTGAAAGCAGCTAGGTTTTTAGTCGGTCGTTAATCTTATTTTTTCTATATTTACTTCCTTCTCATGGACATTTAATCCCTTTTTATCATTTACAATGTATATACATTACAAAGTTTACTGTTGAAGTACTATTTCCCCTTTCCCAATAACCACCCGTTAACATTTTATGCAGTAGTTACTAGAGCCATGAACATAAGCACATTGCACGAATGTCCTGTCCTACAGTGTACGTTATGACGATTTGTGCGTGAACCTCAAAATGGAGCATAAAGCGGTTACTGTATGAACAATACAACGTACAAGATGACAACGTGACGTTTGAAAACTGATGAAGATAATATGATCAATTTCTTTTAAAAAACGAATAACAAAATAATACCATTAACGCGTTGTGTAGTTGAACTTTCGGCGATGGTTGATGTCGGGAAGTTTTCCTGGAGAAAAGAAATGGAATAAAGATCTGAATTACTACCCTTATTTATATATTTTTTTCTGTGACAGTATTGTAAATGGCCATCACAGAATGAGATAGGGAGGAGACACCTAAATGCATCGCCTATACTGTCGGCTGTCTGATTCCTTTGTCAATTAATCAAATTATTAGAAAATGAGACTAAAACATTATTAATTACGAAACGTAAGATGAAGTTCGTTCCCATTACCAGTAAACGCGGACATTGCGTATTAAGAACCATCAACGAGTTATACTAAAATAGCTGTGCTTTAACTATACAATCACCAACCATCTGTCAGAGATTCGTCTAACGCCTCAATAATAGATTGTTAGTACATAACTGCTTGTTGACAGACAGACATAGTTCCCTCAAACATAAATATGTAACTTTTACAAGAAACTGTACATACATTTTGCTTAAACAAGTCTCATTTGCTGGGATTCAAACTTTCAATACCTGGATTTTGTTTTCGTCACCAAATACGCTGCACAATGGCTAAACTTAGGTCAAGGGATTGATATTTCAGATAATTTTAACTTTGATTAAATTTTAATCAGTAAATATCAATATAATTTATTTCGAAAAATGTACTCATTAGAAAAGGCACTTGTAAGTTTATAAATGTAATTCGACGTGGTTTTCTTCGGAATTGAAAGAGTTTTCTTGAGATCATCGATGATCTCAAACAATATTACAGGAGGAGGGAGATCTGAATCCGAATATGACGGCGTTTTACAACAGAAACAGTTTAAAGCGTATTCACTTACATTTGAATGTGTTTGATTTGTGGTGACGTCACCAAATGCATTTGATGACACAGTGACATCATTTGTACCACTAGTTGATGCGTCGGAGTAGGTTGATTCACTGTCACCAGTGTTGACATATTTTGACGAAAAACTAGTGACGTCATTAGGAGCAGTGCTTCCTGTTGTAGATTCAAGCGCTTCCGTCGGACTCGCATTAATGAGTGTTTCTAAAATTTGAAATAATTGTTATTGAAGGATATCATTGCAATATAAATGAAAAGTAAATTTCAGTAATGTCATTAATTTTTGTAGACCCTCTGCGCTAGGGAAACAGAAAGCAAAAACTGCATCACAACAGTTTCACAAGTAAATATATATTTTCACTGAGAACCATCGTCATTAGACTATCTGACTGGGGCAATACTAAAACCACAAGGAAACGAACGAATCATATGATATATGTTAAAGAAAAAGGGTCTCGTTAAACTATTTTCTTGTTGCAGTCTCGTTATTGGCCCTGGGTTTGGTTTGGTTTGATTTAATTTTGTTTAACGTCCTATTGACAGCCAATGTCTCTTAAGGACCTGCCTCCATGTGTGTAGCGTATGCGTGCTGGCGTGTATGTATGCAGGAGACAGGGTATACTTGGTATGCTTGCTCCGCTCAGTACCTATATCATTTACAATGTAGAAAAAATAAGATTAACGACCGACTAATAAACTGGCTGCTTTCACCCTTCACAGGGCTCTTCAGGTTTTCAATACTAGCCAATAATAGGTTTTCAAAAACCTGAAGAGTCCTGTGAAGGGTGAAAGCAGCTAGGTTTTTAGTCGGTCGTTAATCTTATTTTTTCTATATTTACTTCCTTCACATGGACATTTTATCCCTTTTATCATTTACAATGTATATACATTACAAAGTTTACTGTTGAAGTACTATTTCCCCTTTCCCAATAACCACCCGTTCACATTTTATGCGGTAGTTACTAGAGCCATGAACATAAGCACATTGCACGAATGTCCTGTCCTACAGTGTACGTTATGACGATTTGTGCGTGAACCTCAAAATGGAGCATACAGCGGTTACTGTATAAACAATACAACGTACAAGATGACAACGTGAAGTTTGAAAACTGATGAAGATAATATGATCAATTTCTTTTAAAAAACGAATAAAAAAATAATACCATTAACGCGTTGTGTAGTTGAACTTTCGGCGATGGTTGATGTCGGGAAGTTTTCCTGGAGAAAAGAAATGGAATAAAGATCTGAATTACTACCCTTATTTATATTTATTTTTCTGTGACAGTATTGTAAATGGCCATCACAGAATGAGATAGGGAGGAGACACCTAAATGCATCGCCTATACTGTCGGCTGTCTGATTCCTTTGTCAATTAATCAAATGATTAGAAAATGAGACTAAAACATTATTAATTACGAAACGTAAGTAAAAAGTTCGATCCCATTACCAGTAAACGCGGACATTGCGTATTAAGAACCATCAACGAGTTATACTAAAATAGCTGTGCTTTAACTATACAATCACCAACCATCTGTCAGAGATTCGTCTAACGCCTCAATAATAGATTGTTAGTACATAACTGCTTGTTGACAGACAGACATAGTTCCCTCAATCATAAATATGTAACTTTTACAAGAAACTGTACATACATTTTGCTTAAACAAGTCACATTTGCTGGGATTCAAACTCTCAATACCTGGATTTTGTTTTCGTCACCAAATACACTGCACTATGGCTACACTTAGGTCAAGGGATTGATATTTCAGATAATTTTAACTTTGATTAAATTTTAATCAGTAAATATCAATATAATTTATTTCGAAAAATGTACTCATTAGAAAAAGGCACTTGTAAGTTTACAAATGTAATTCGACGTGGTTTTCCTCGGAATTGAAAGAGTTTTCTTGAGATCATCGATGATCTTAAACAATATTTCAGGAGGAGGGAGATCTGAATCCCAATATGACGGCGTTTTACAACAGAAACAGTTTAAAGCGTATTCACTTACATTTGAATGTGTTTGATTTGTGGTGACGTCACCAAATGCATTTGATGACACAGTGACATCATTTGTACCACTAGTTGATGCGTCGGAGTAGGTTGATTCACTGTCACCAGTGTTGACATATTTTGACGAAAAACTAGTGACGTCATTAGGAGCAGTGCTTCCTGTTGTAGATTCAAGTGCTTCCGTCGGACTCGCATTAATGAGTGTTTCTAAAATTTGAAATAATTGTTATTGAAGGATATCATTGCAATATAAATGAAAAGTAAATTTCAGTAATGTCATTAATTTTTGTAGACCCTCTGCGCTANCAGGAGACAGGGTACATTTGGTATGCTTGCTCCGCTCAGTACCTATATCATTTACAATGTATATACATTACAAAGTGTACTGTTGAAGTACTATTTCCCCTTTCCCAATAACCACCCGTTCACATTTTATGCGGTAGTTACTAGAGCCATGAACATAAACCATTGCACGAATGTCCTGTCCTACAGTGTACGTTATGACGATTTGTGCGTGAACCTCAAAATGGAGCATACAGCGGTTACTGTATAAACAATACAACGTACAAGATGACAACGTGACGTTTGAAAAATGATGAAGATAATATGATCAATTTCTTTTAAAAAACGAATAAAAAATTATACCATCAACGCGTTGTGTAGTTAAACTTTCGGCGATGGTTGATGTCGGGAAGTTTTCCTGGAGAAAAGAAATGAAATTAAGATCTGAATTACTACCCTTATATATATTTTCTTTCTTTTTTTCTGTGACAGTATTGTAAATGGCCATCACAGAATGAGATAGGGAGGAGACACCTAAATGCATCGCCTATACTGTCGGCTGTCTGATTCCTTTGTCAATTAATCAAATTATTAGAAAATGAGTAAACATTATTAATTACGAAACGTAAGTAAGAAGTTTGTTCTCGTTACCAGTTAACGCTGACATTGGGTATGAAGAACCATCAACGAGTTAGACTAAAAATGTTGTCCCTTTACTATACAATCGCCAACCCTTTGTCCGAGATTGTATCTAACGCGTCAATATTGGATTGTTAGTACATTAATGCTTGTTGACAGGCATACTTAGCTCCCTCAATCATAAATTACAAGAAATTGTACATATCTTTTGCTAAAACAAGTGTCCTTTACTTGGATTTAAACTCTCAATACCTGGATTTTGTTTTCGTCACCAAATGCACTGCACTATGGCTAAAATTAGGTCAAGGGATTGATATTTAAGATAACTTTGATTAAGTTTTAATCAGTAAATATCAATATAATTCATTTGGAAAAATGTACTCATTAGTATAATTATATTCATTTGAAACGCAATATATGTAATTGTTTTACCTGTTTTTCTGTTTGGGTCCGATTCCCGAGTCCGATGGGAAATGCTATTATAGTCCAGACGTCTTCGCAGATCACGTGGCCCCCGAAGGGTGATGTATGCGCTATTTCTATAACACCAGAGCTTACACCATAAACCCATGTTGTTGAGTACACTGACTGCTCGATTTCTTGCCAATTGGTAAAGGAGCCCGTAAAAATGCTTAAATTGAAATCATTTACTTGTCTGGTCTCTATAACACATGCTATCGAACAGTACCTGAATCCTGGTGGAATGTATACAGTATATTCACTGACGTAGTGGTTGATAGGAGTAGGGAAGAACATTGCTGGATCACCACGGTCAACACCAACAGGAAAGTGAGCTATGAGTACTGGTTCATCTGATATGACATGGACTCGTTCACAAGTCATGTTAAATAAATAGGTTTGATATTCAAGGATCTGGTGGTAAAGAACAGGTCCACATCCAATTATTGAAATGTTTGCGCCGCTAGCTGCAGCCGCGAATTTAACATAGTCATAGAAATACTGCGTTAGATTCCGTCGAACGAGTACGTACTCACTCCCCCATGCAGCTATAGGAGGTACCATATCCGCTATGTAATCGCGCCCACCGCCAGTTCTGACTGAAGTAAAAGAACTACCAGATAAAACATAAAACGTCTTTTTGTTTATTGACCTAATTGTCACTCCACTCAGATCAGACATAGACTGGATTTGGAAAGTCTGTGATTTTTGTAAAGTTGAAGTCATTACGTCACGAGGACCATAATATATTCCGTCAAATATTACTTCAGAGGCAAAATATCCTGGGAAAATTATTTCAATAACAGTGTTGTCCTCATTAGCAATAACAGTGAACTGACAAACATGGCTTAGGTCACAATGTGTAATGATATTATACTCGGTACCAAGTTGTGAAGCCTTTCTTGCAATGTACATATCGGCACTATTCCACGCAAATGAAAGTCCTGATATTATAAGATCACTAACATTTGACTGGATTAGAATGCCTTTGCCACTTTTGCCCGTTCCCGTTATTTCGAAGGTTGCCGTATCTATTTCTATGACGACGACATCTTTCGGAGGCACTACTTCTTGCTTTGTTGTGAATGTAGCAATGTGAGGAGCAGAGATATTCACCAATACTCCTGTGTCCAAAGGATTCACAATGTTGATGTAAATCTGCACCCTAGCAGCGGCGTTCTTTGGGAAAGACATCGCTGTGGTTTCCAACGAGAGAGCTGTAGAAAAAAAGTTTTAATTAATTATTATTATGTGAACTAAATGATTTACAATCAACCCTATTTGAATGTTTTACTCCTTTCATAAATCTGGATCGTAACACAATCACTTAACAACAATAAATGAACCATGAACAAATGATCTTAAAGAAATAATCATTTTAATGCACAATTCGCTGCTTGATAATGCATATGTCATTTGTTCGTTGCTTTACAACTTAGGATTCTGTTCTCAAATTGCAAGAAAAAAAGTCATGGCATTTTATACAGAGGATAAGTTAGCAAAACAAATCTCAATTCCATTCCTTTGAAACGTTTTACTTTGTTAGATTATTTGTCGTCACGATAATAATATTACACGCGTGACTCCGATATAATAAGGGAACACGTCTACATTTTTACTCACCATTACAAAAACAACAACAAAGGAATGCCAAGGTATTGAGCTGTATGGCCATAGTGGTATTTGGTCCTGTTAATGAAATCAATATTTCATATATAAACCAACCCGTTATTATAATTTAAAACACTTGGTTAGATGATGATTGAAGTAAAGTGAAATATTGCAAAATTAGAAACAATAAGAGGAGTTTTTATCGTTGTAGATCTTACTCCGACAATGTCCAAGTATAAACATAGCGACAAACAGCAACATTACTATTTACTAAAACCACTAAATATGCATTTGGAAAACCAGAACGCGAAAATTATATAGTATGTTCTCATAAATGAAAACTTCAATTTGCATTCATATGATGATAGAGAACGAAAATGCACGAAAATACACGATCAGTGTATATTTTTTGTTCCTGACAAAAAAGCTGCACTCATTTGAGGGAGTGGTCGATTCATGCTTGTTATGGGACGAAACTATCTTTATGATTTAAAAGTTGTATGTGTAGAAATGGTATTGCGGTTAGTTTGCCATTCAACTTTTTCGCCAACTTGTTTTGTAGATAAACAGTACATGGTATAGTAGGATAGCGAAAATAGATAGGTCATCAGGATGTCAGGAGAATCGTTAATTTCACAACAAGGTGTTTTAAAATTTATTGGCACACGTAACACGTCAACTTTGAGATTTATTGAAATAAATATAATCCAAAATAAATCTTCATAATATGAAAGTGTCATGGCTATTGTTAAGATGAATTGTACGTACTAGCTCAGCATTGACCTACTCTTCTGTTAGTCCTTTCAATGATGTTTTGATGAACAAAGGAAGCTTAGGGAAATAAATATCTTGTCAGCGTGTGCATGGACCGTAAGTGCTTTATTTATGTGCAAAATAACATGTAGTTTCTGTTCGAAACACAAAAACAACAAATTAAGATTAAATCTTATAGATTTTGACATAAAACGAATCTCGTACGAAAGTTGCTTAAATGAAATTGATGAAGACACCATCACAAACAAGGAGTTATTACACCTGTTATTTTAATGTGTTACACCTGTTACTTTAATGATTTATGCCTGTTATTTTAATGTGTTACACCTGTTATTTTAATGTGTTACACCTGTTATTTCAATGTATTTTTGAATTTGATTGGTTAGGCGCAATTGCTTGGGTTAAACAGGAATATGTAGAGACACAGTCCCTCACGAATCCATCCTTTCACCAAAATCTGACATTTTCAAAAAGTGTTGTATGTCTTGTCCAAACATACCACAATCCGGAATGAAATCAAGTTTCGGCGCCGAGTAATACCGAGTTTTGTTGTCAAATAAGCGGTATACAAATATAAATGACGACGTAATATTGAACTATTGAAAAAATCCCAGTAAATATTAATTTTAAAGCTTGTCAAAAGAAACGTGTAATCATTAAGTGAATATCTAGGTTCTTGTTATAACCAACAGATTTGAGAATTGATACCTAGTCAATAAATGCCGACGGCACCTGAAAAAACGGAGGAGTACATGAATAATTCATCATTGTCCGCAACAAAATATTGTAAAATTTCCTGAAAAATATGTACCAGCTTCAAACAAGAGGCGGACCATATACAGGGAAATACTGAAATGTTAACGAGTACTTGTATTGTCTTCTCATATACTACAATCTTTATTGATAGGAAATAGATATTCTGGTCATTTCACAAATTTCTTTTTTACTGTTCTGAAGTACTGTACTGATCAGGAATTCTTCAATATTTCAAAGAAAGAAAAAATTATATAAAATAAAATGAAAATACTCACTCATATATTTCCGCTTGGATATTATCAGAAGGGTCGTGTTTTAGTGATGATACCTGCTCCATGCAACTTTTGCTTCTGTGGTGGTGTTTATAACATTGCCTATTATACACAGCGATTATACAATGTACACCTTTTAAATCAATAAATCGGATGATTGGATGAAGGGAGATACACGCCTACTTGGCTTTAATCTGTTTGTTGTCTAAAAATAGTCTCAGAATTTGAAAAAAATCTATTAACAGTAACGTGTGTACCTTTAATAGACAAACATAATTTAAAATGCAAAGCTTACTTTTATTGAGTCATTGTAAGCAAGATACCTGCAGAAAGACATGAATAAATAAACGGAGAAGTAACTTGTCCCGGCTACCTATTTTCAGTGTATACCGCGTTGAAATCGAATGATTGATCCGTATTATTGTTTTTTTCTTCAAAGTATAACAGCGGATCCTCCCATAGGTTCGTAAAAATGCCTTTATGAACGCTGGCCTTGGAGACAAAAAAGCACATGGATCTTGAAGATGACGCCATTGTGACCAGAAAGTCACCTATTTTTTCAAACCCTACGGATAACATCTAATTAATGTTTTCCTTGTGTCCATTGCTCATTTGCATCATCCTGAGGGGGGTAGCTTCAGGAAGTAAGTAATGAATCGGACGCACATGTGTCTCTGCATAGGGAAGTAGCTGCTTTCTTTTTTTTCAACGAATTTGACGATGAGAAAAACGAAAAAACTCTACATCAAACCTAGTAACGTGTAATTCATCTAAACATACTGCATTTTCACATTACTCCTCGCCGACGAATGACTTATGTCATTTAAACAATTTATTAATCGTCAATAAATCGTGTCTAATGGATTATAACGATCATCCCGATATCCCCGGGAACAAAACTTAAACGGATTTGTATATAAACTCGTGTTTTGCCGCTGTGTATATTTCTAAAATCTTGAAACAGCTCGATCTAATTTGAGTTTTTCTTACAGTACGGGTCTTGACAGTGAACGGCAGCTTCCGCTCCAACAGTGTGTGTCAGAAAAAAGGGGGAATTGAGGACGTCAGTTTAGATGCCAATACAACAATGCATGTTGTAAATATAGTACTTAAAATAACTTTCTGCCAGAAATCGATTACGCTTTTCTTCGTAACAAACCTAACATGAAATAAGGAATACGTCCCGTTGTTATTTACATCATTTTTGTATGCTATGTTGTTTTGGGTTGTTTATTGACGCAACCTGGTTTTAGGATGCGCACCGATAGGCTGTATCATTAGAAATGATAATTGATTCAGCAAAAATCAAAGTGGTTAATGAAGCGTCAAATTAGAAGAATATGTGACATGCATTATATATTAGATCGATATTATTGTTTTTCACGGTTTACCTACTACGTAGTGTTGTTTTTTTGGGTTTTTTTCAAGTTCAAGGTATTTTATTAAGTATTTCAAGGCCAACTAGCCAATAGTACAATTTGCACAGTACATAATAACCATATTCACACAATTTTTACATCAAAAACAATTTCTGAAGAGTACCTTATAACGTACAATTTACTAATATATAGCACTGACTTCCGATTTAATAATACTAAATTTGTGATGTCATAGATATAATATAATTTGATCTTGCTTCAAAAGCTAAATATACAAATTTAGCAACATTTCTTAATTCATCTTCATTTCCAGTTATTAACATATATTTTGCTTCAACATAGTTTTCCAATGCACACATTTGTCTTATATGTTCATATAATGGACAGTGTAATAAGAAATGATATTCATCACCAACGAGCCTTGCATTGTTTGTATATAAACAGTAATTACATAATCTTTCTTCCCTTGGAATTTTTAGTTCACGACCTTTTTCAATAAATAATTCATGACTGGATACACGCAGTCTGGTTAGAGCAATTTTATGAAACTTATTTGTAATACAATATAAGTATCGTTCGGGTTCAATTAAAGTTTGGACATCCGAGTAAAAATTTAGTTAATTAGAGTTATTTATTCCAAAATCCCATTCTTGCATACAAGTGTCTTTTACTCTTTGAGTAAACAGTCTCATAAAACTATTTACATCGCCAACTTCATGATATATCCATACATAATGAAATCCATATTAATTTGTACAACAGATCTCTAATATTCGTAGCCCAAGTTACTCTTCCAGCATTGTGTAAATTTACTATCATATCATAGCATCTTCGTGGATATCTTCGAGGTGTCCATACTTAAAATATTTAACCAATACTTTATACACTTTTTATAATAAACAACACACATGGGATGTCTCCCTAATTCACCCAGAACAGCCAAGTTTGAAGTTGATTGCTTTACTCTCAATAGTCTTTTAACAAACTTTGTTTGTACAATTTCTATGCCGGGACTGTAACAATAACCCCATATTTCAGCACCATATGTTATTACAGGAGTTACCATATGATCAAAAAGATACAATGCCTGCGAACATCCTAAATCATAAGTATTTATGAATCTAAATAAAGTAAACAAAGCTTTCTCTGCTGAAATAACAAGTGCTTCCTTAGTTTTATTCCACTTAAGAAAACAAGTAAAGTACATACCAAGGTATTTGTACATTTGTACCACTTCTATTCTTTCTCTGTTGAAAAACCATTTTTCATTTTTCTTCAAAATTCCTCCTCGTCTAAAAACCATTACCTTAGTTTTGGTAAGATTTACCATCATACCATACATTTTACAAAAGGATTCAATAATTCCTATTTGTTTTTGTAAATTTACAACAGTATCCGCCATGTTTGCCATATCATCAGCAAATAGTAACTGCATGACATTGGGTAATTCAGCATCTACAAAAATTCCTTGGCAGTTTGCTTCATTCATTTGTTCTATAACCTCATTTAAAAATATTACAAACAGGAAGGGACTTAACATACAGCCCTGTTTCGTTCCGACATTACACTCAAAATATTGAGACAATCCATCTGTTGTGTTAATACACGACTTCATATTTGAATACATAGATTTCAATATCTTAATCACTTTATGACTAACATTGTTTTTTATTAAGGTATATAGTAGAAGTGGGTGCTGTACACAGTCAAAAGCTTTGGAGAAATCAACAAAAATACAATACATCCTACCTTTCTTTTTACTTAGATATTTCTGCACCAAAGCTTGTAAAGAAAAACAGTGAGCCATGGTTGAATATCCAGTTCTATAACCAGCTTGTTCTATTTCTGCCCAGAAAATTAAACGATTATTTAAATTTTTTGTAAATATTTTCCCCATAACATTTAAGAGCGAGATACCTCTGTAATTGTCTGGTAAATTTACATCACCCTTTTTGTGAATAGGATGTATAATTGCTTTACACCAGTCAGTAGGGAATGCCCCACACTCCAATATTTTGTTAAACAAACCACAGAGACACTTAAGTACATCATCAGTTCCGTATTTAAAAAGTTCAATCACTAAACCATCTTCACCAGGAACTTTATTTAATTTGAATTGGTGAATAGTTCTCTTTATTTCTTCCAGTTCTATGTCAGTATCTAGTAATTCGTTGTGAGTATGAGTTTCTGCACTGAAATGTTCATCTAATGTGTCATGTACATTTTGCATAAAAGTTTCTTCCACAGTAAATTTTGCTTAATTTAATAAGTTTTTAAAGTAATTAAACCACTGTCCTCCTGTTATTGAGTTATTATTATTTGTACTCTTAAAGCTTTTTAGCTTTTTCCACATATCATTTGGGTCCTTTAGAGAAAACGTAGTGTTTAAGTACATGTACTTAATTGTCATAAAGCATGATGGATGTCAAAACATGAACCTATACTTCAAGTCCCGTTGCTGTTAACATCTATGATTATGTATGTTTCGTTTTATTGATTATGGTAAAAAATACACTGCACACCGGGACATTCTCGCTGCAGTATAATTTACGCCTTTTGTATTTATATTTATCGTTGAGCCGAACATTTGAAAACAATATAATACGCTAACTAATTGAATGTAAAGGGCAAAGGTTTATTGGTCATATGGCCTCATATAAAAAAAAAATCAACTTGAATTTATTTACCAATTTCTGTTCAACACATCACATTGGTTAATTGCGGCTATCTTTCTTGGTGCAGATTTTTTCCAATGCGCATGCGTAGATGCCCCACCATAACAACAAAATTGCGTTGATATACAGAAATAGCCAAAATATGGTGTTTTAGGACAGTTAGCATGCAGAAATGAAAGCCTCCGCGTATGACAAACTTCCTTTCTACGAATGAACACCAGAATGACAAGGTTTAAGAAAGTAAAACACCAGAATGACAAGGTTTAAGAAAGTAAAACACCAGAATGACAAGGTTTAAGAAAGTAAAACACCAGAATGACAAGGTTTAAGAAAGTAAAACACCAGAATGACAAGGTTTAAGAAAGTAAAACACCAGAATGACAAGGTTTAAGAAAGTAAGATTTTTATTTGTTCGGTGCATGCGAAGGCTTTCAAAGATTGAAGAATGTTTAGTTAATATCCTCGAAATGGCCAATTTTCAACCAAAAAGTGCACGACAGACGATATTTACGCAATATAATTATGAAAAATGCGGGTTTATGTCTCTCTTTGTAATGCCATATCTCCTAAACCAGTTGTAGAATGAACTTTCATATGTGTTTGCTTCATAATTCCAGATTACGAATAAAACAGCTTATTCTTAATCCCTGGTGAGGCCGAAAATTACCCTTAACGCCCATAGTCGTACCCTCGAAGGGCGAAATTTCCCGGTATACAGTATTTTGTTACAAGTTTCTAAGGAAATCATATCACATCATGTCGACATGTCTTCTGACATTTGTTTCGCCCTTGCACACACGTATACAGATGGTAAAATGCGAACAACTAGCAAAGGAAAATCGATAAGACCACTTCAAATAAATTGTATGCTAGCAGATTATTCGTTATTTGTGAATTTTGATGTTACTTATTGTTTATGGTAAGCCTTTAAGAATGTCAAATTAACGTGCGAAACTTCGAAACAATTACAGAACTGCCCATGTAAACTGCACTTCATAGGCAAAGTAGACTGAAATGCTACTACTGCGCCGTTTGTAGGTGTCAGGATTTTCTTAATAAATGCGTCCTATCTTACAATTAATCAATACTGTACAATATATCAAATATTCGTGTGTTCTTTCTTTCACTGCCTAACGTATGCAACCTATTTTATGAAACAAAATTTGATATTTGATATTTGATATCGTCTGGGAGGGGTTTTCTGTAGACCTTTAAATATCCTAGAAGTGCATCTCCATTACAACGACGAAAAAACAAAGCAAAACTTCCCTATAGCAACAACAAAAGACATTATTTTTTTGTCTAATTGGCAAGAGTCATAGAAGGAAGAAGAAACAGTTGTATGATTCAGAGTAAATCATTTTTTGGCCTACTTTATATCAATTACCAAATGTTAAACGTGATTTAACATGTGTGTGTCGTACGTTCATTTATCAGTACATTTAAAGTAGAGAGACATCGTTTTTGTTTTGTAGAACTCATCCAAGATTGTTTTATTTATTTTTTGTCTAAAATATTGTAGTTTTTTGGCTGAGAACAAATTCATATTGCATGTTACACGACTTCAGAAATTTGAATCACGGTCGCCTGTAAAGAGTTCATCACTCGGCAGGATTTGCGCATTCTTTCAAAAGAGGTTGTTTAAACATTTCTAGCGGTTGATTTGTTATTATTCTACTATTTGCTATGTGAAACCATTTAGTTGAGCTCTACTGCTGTATTGATTAACTGTTTCAGCAAAAAAAAAAAAAAAAAAAATGGTATCGTACATCATTTCATCCTTATACAATTGAATAGAATAAAACATCTGACTTTTTTTTTAAATAAGCCGTTATGGAAATTCGCTCTCGTTTTACCGGTATATCGAGCACACATTTATTACAAATAGCTTGTCAGATCTGGTGTTTTATGCATTTGATATTTATGCTACAAAAAAACACGAATGCAAAACACGCACCCGTGATTTATGTCTGAGGTTCATATGTAGGCGATGTAGGCTTCATTTCAATGATAATTGTAATCATGATTGTTGTTATGTTGTAAGAACACAACATACAATTCACCATGATTTATGACTATCTTTTCCTCCTGTCTATCAACAAACAGATGGTTATGTACTAGTTTTGATAAAGGAAAGTTGAATTATATATCATATCCAAATTCTTGGAGGTTGGTTGAGGTTTATAATACTCCACCTTTTTATGGACAAGCTTTTATTTTGTCAAATCAAATACATGTAGTTAAAAAGAGATATAAATACATTTAAATAAAAACAGATATTTTTAAAACTCTATCGGCATTAGTGACTACTATGTCAGTGATACGCCTGTTGTGAAAGTCAAGATTGTTTTGATAGTCGCATCCTGTCGATCGATGCGATACAAGCTACATTTTCAAACATTCAAAGGAACAACTTTCCTCCTGTTTCACATTCACTTAATAGTGTTGTGATAAGTTCAATTGAAGATTTGCACTTGATTTCGACAAATGTTTGATGTACTTTTATCCGCACTGTAACCACAGACAAGGGAATTAAAACACAGCGAAAGTGTACAATTATTAAAAGATTTTATACGAGAGAGGACTTGCTGATGCTCATTGTTCAGAATTGTTCAGAATTTGACTGGTATACTCCTAACTTGTTTTTGTGAGTAATTCGACTTCTGATTGTTTCCATAAGTCTTCAATCAACCAACCCATTAAAAGCATTATATCAAAAGTATCCATTAACAGGTATTTCTATGTGGAACTCTTTGGAAATAAAATTTAAACGACAGATAGGTATCAGACATGCTTAATTACGAATAAAACATATAGGACACATTGTTTTGTTATACAACTTCTACAACACAAAGATGTGGTACATTGTCCCTGTTCTATAACGTAGTCTGGTACATTGTTTTTATTATATAGCGTGAAGATTTGATGTACTGACCCTGTTCAATAACGTAGAGATCTGATACATTGTTTTTATTGTATAGCGTGAAGATTTGATATACTGTCCCTGTTCTATAACGTAGAGATCTGATACATTGTTTTTATTATATAGCGTGAAGATTTGATGTACTGACCCTGTTCTATAACGTAGAGATCTGATACATTGTTTTTATTGTATAGCGTGAAGATTTGATATACTGTCCCTGTTCTATAACGTAGAGATCTGATACATTGTTTTTATTATATAGCGTGAAGATTTGATATACTGACCCTGTTCTATAACGTAGAGATCTGATACATTGTTTTTATTATATAGCGTGAAGATTTGATATACTGACCCTGTTCTATAACGTAGAGATCTGATACATTGTTTTTATTATATAGCGTGAAGATTTGATATACTGACCCTGTTCTATAACGTAGAGATCTGATACATTGTTTTTATTATATAGCGTGAAGATTTGATATACTGACCCTGTTCTATAACGTAGAGATCTGATACATTGTTTTTATTATATAGCGTGAAGATTTGATATACTGACCCTGTTCTATAACGTAGAGATCTGATACATTGTTTTTATTATATAGCGTGAAGATTTGATATACTGACCCTGTTCTATAACGTAGAGATCTGATACATTGTTTTTATTATATAGCGTGAAGATTTGATATACTGACCCTGTTCTATAACGTAGAGATCTGATACATTGTTTTTATTATATAGCGTGAAGATTTGATATACTGACCCTGTTCTATAACGTAGAGATCTGATACATTGTTTTTATTATATAGCGTGAAGATTTGATATACTGACCCTGTTCTATAACGTAGAGATCTGATACATTGTTTTTATTATATAGCGTGAAGATTTGATGTACTGACACTGTTCTATAACGTAGAGATCTGATACATTGTTTTTATTGTATCGCGTGAAGATTTGATGTACTGACCCTGTTCTATAACGTTGAGATATGATACATTGTCTTTATTATATAGCGTGAAGATTTGATGTACTAACCCTGTTCTATAACGTAGAGATCTGATACATTGTTTTTATTATATAGCGTGAAGATTTGATATACTGACCCTGTTCTATAACGTAGAGATCTGATACATTGTTTTTATTATATAGCGTGAAGATTTGATATACTGACCCTGTTCTATAACGTAGAGATCTGATACATTGTTTTTATTATATAGCGTGAAGATTTGATATACTGACCCTGTTCTATAACGTAGAGATCTGATACATTGTTTTTATTATATAGCGTGAAGATTTGATATACTGACCCTGTTCTATAACGTAGAGATCTGATACATTGTTTTTATTATATAGCGTGAAGATTTGATATACTGACCCTGTTCTATAACGTAGAGATCTGATACATTGTTTTTATTATATAGCGTGAAGATTTGATATACTGACCCTGTTCTATAACGTAGAGATCTGATACATTGTTTTTATTATATAGCGTGAAGATTTGATATACTGACCCTGTTCTATAACGTAGAGATCTGATACATTGTTTTTATTATATAGCGTGAAGATTTGATATACTGACCCTGTTCTATAACGTATATAGAGATATGATACATTGTTTTTATTATATAGCGTGAAGATTTGATATACTGACCCTGTTCTATAACGTTGAGATCTGATATATTGTTTATATTATATAGCGTGAATATTTGATGTACTGACCCTGTTCTATAACGTAGAGATCTGATACATTGTTTATATTATATAGCGTGAAGATATGATATACTGTCCCTGTTCTATAACGTAGAGATCTAATACATTGTTTTCATTATATAGCGTGAAGATTTGATATACTGACCCTGTTCTATAACGTAGAGATCTGATACATTGTTTATATTATATAGCGTGAAGATTTGATATACTGTCCCTGTTCTATAACGTAGAGATCTGATACATTGTTTTCATTATATAGCGTGAAGATTTGATATACTGACCCTGTTCTATAACGTAGAGATCTGATACATTGTTTTTATTATATAGCGTGATGATTTGATATACTGACCCTGTTCTATAACGTACATAGAGATATGATACATTGTTTTTATTATATAGCGTTAAGATTTGATATACTGTCCCTGTTCTATAACGTAGAGATCTGATACATTGTTTTCATTATATAGCGTGAAGATTTGATATACTGACCCTGTTCCATAACGCAGATATCTGGTACATTGTTACCAGTCCTGTTATCTCTTCAATAAATTGGCCTCATATGAAAACGAAAAAAGGCTGTCAGAAGAAGGGTGAAATGGCACACTTTGTTTCCTTGTGAATTCCTACGGCCTTCCGAAGTGTCTTGCCACCAAACTTAACAAATTTATTGTCAACGAGGAACTCTATCATGTTCACGATTTTTTAATCTCAGTTTACAACCAAATATTGCATTTGAATCGTCTATCGGTATTTTTACGAAAACGAACTTTATGACAGTGTTGGTATGATGTATGGTAGTTAAAAAAGGAGACTAGTAAAAAAACTCTGATGGGAGAGATATTTTAAGTTGAGATGTTTGATATTGATCCATTATGAGTGAACAGAAATCATACAGCCGAGAAAAAACAAATCTTCCGCGACAGCATTTATGGATTTATCACTTAACAAAGGCAGTACTTACATACAAAAGTTATCACGAAGGAGCGATTCCTTACAGTAGCCAGCTGGTCGCCGAGTAATAAAGTGAGTATTATATTTTTCTCTTCATCCTTCATTTTAATATCATCACATTTCTCACGTAATATTTCTCTTTTTTAGGCTAGGTCAGTTCCAGTTAATTATAAGAGATTTTTAATGATGAACTGTTATGATGAGTTGTGCGCGGTATATGGAGAATTTTAGCCAACTATTATGCCTATTATGAAGATTGTACATCGTTGTCAACAGAAAGTTTTTTCCCTTAGAAAAAACAAATATGGTCCCAGCTTCTTCGACAGAATAATTGTTTGCGTTCACACTAAATTGATAAATTGCAAATTATCGATGGTATGACAACTGCTTATTTTTCCAATACTCATAAATGGCAAACGTCGGCACATATGTGGACATACTCCAGCAAATCCTTCGGTATCAAATAGCAACAGAAAATAACTGTAAACATCAACCATGCCTTCAATCGAATCACAACATCAGAATGTATAAGCTAGATAAGAGCAATTTAGAAATTATTTAATCAAATTCCATTTTCCTTCGTCGCTAGCTGACCTGCAACGTTATACTTGCAACCTATCATATCAATAATGATACTATAAATATACTGCATAATCAAATTTTACCCGATATTAGGTGATTGAGTCGTTCACTGAAGCGTATGGCACAATCTCCTTTCACCAAGACGGCAGGAGTTCTACTGGCCGATCCAACGTATTTGGGTCACATGACAGTGGATGCCCTCCGGGTGCTAAGGTTTTCTCTTGAAATGCCAATGGATGTTTTTGATCAAATGATCGCCCTATCATCCTAAACCTCTCACAGCAGATTGTTATGCTAATATTTAGATATATTTATCATACATATTCATATTATGGCTTTTTTGTTTGTGTGAGTGTGGTTTTTCATTGTGAACATTTACGAGTTCTTCACACACTTGTACTTGAACACTTGAATCATTCATTGTGAAAGGTTAATTACTGTCCCTGGTCATCAGATTGCATGTGGATTTTAACTCAAAGACTTTGTTATGATAAAACTGTGTACGTCATTGTCAACTTACAATCAAGTCAGGTAAAAAATACTACTACTCGTAAAGCATGACCATTTTTGTTTTATGAAATACCTACCCGTCACAACCAGTCCCTCAAGTGAAGTGGGTGTATGTTTTAAAGGATACGGAAGATATGAGCCAAACTTTTTACAGCGCGATTAATTTATATTTTGCAAGCTTTCTTTTTCCTCTTAATCTATATATCTACGGTGTATATATTGTGTTGCAATATGAGTATAGGATGTCACAAAAACAAAATTTGTGTTATGTTGATTTCTTCAACAGGAATGACAAGTATGGCGTTAACGATTAGAGTATTGGCATATCTGTGTTATTGTTTGAGCAATGGCAAGTATACATTTTACATAGCTTTTTTCTCTCATTTTCATGGATTGTTACATTTGTAATTTCTTACGAAACGATATCTAGCTTAATATACATTGTTTAAGACAAGGTAATTTTTGTTGGCCATGAATTTGTGTTTTGACAGCTCGCTCTGGGAAAATAGAGAATAAGATATCCAAAATGAGCTTCTACTTTCAAAACAATTATTAAATATCATATAAAATGGAAAGGAATGTTAGGAATAGTGATATCGGAGACGTCGTTCTCTTGAAATATATACTACCATGTCTAATGTCCTAAAACTAGCATGTCAACCAATCGCTAATATATACCATGAGGTTCACAAAAGCCCTTTTGTTCTCTTGATTCTATATTGTAAAATGAAAAATAGTGCCAATTGGATCAATCACCAATTTTATGCGTGAATTTGTACCATGTTACAGATTCTTTTCATGCTACAAAGAGAGAGATCCAACAGAAAAGGGAAATAATGTTTAAACATCGAACAGATGACATTGTGTAAATATTCTAATCAAACAGTTTTTTTTCTTCATCGTTCTCTTTGGATAAAACATCAATAGCCTTCTCAGAGACCGCCCTCAAACGTGTCAAGATTTTCATTTCTTTACAGCCCTCTCGTTAGATACAACAACAATAGCCTTCCCCATGAACTCTGGTAAAAATGTGCAGATCTACATCAACATTGTCAATCCATTGGACACAGGAGTATTGGTGAATATATCTGCTCCTCGTATTTCTTCTTTCACAACAAAGCAAGAACGGGTGCCTCCGAAAGATGTCATCGTCATAGAAATAAATACGGCAGACTTCGAAATAACGGGAACTGGCAAAAGTGGTAAAGGCATTCTAATCCAGTCAAATGTAAGTGATCTTATCATAACAGGACTTTCATTTGCGCTGATTAGTGCCGATATGTACTTTGCAAGAAAGGCTTCACAACTTGGCACAGAGTACATTATCATTACACACTGTGAACGAAATGGAATTTGTCAGTTCGCTGTAATAGCTAGAGAGGATACAACGGTACTTGAAATAATGTTCCCTCAATATTTTGCCACGTCAGTTGTATTTGACGGAACAGTGTATGGTCCTGGTGACATCATGGTTTTAACTTTACAAGAAACACAGACTTTCCAAATCCAGTCAACGTCTGATCTGAGTGGTGTGAAGATTATGGCAACAAATGAAAAACGCTTTTCTGTTTTATCTGGTAGCTCCCAAACATCAATGAAAAATAGCCATGCGCACGATTACATAGCGGATATGGTACCTCCTTTAGCGGCATGGGGGAGTGAGTACGTACTCGTTCGACGGAATCTAACGCAGTATTTCTATGACTATGTTAAATTCGCGGTTGCAGCTAGTGGCGCTAACATTTCAATAATTGGATGTGGAGCTGTTCTTTACCACCAGATCCCTAAATTTCAAACCTATCTATTTAACATGACGTGTGAACGAGTCCATGTCATATCGAATGAACCGGTACTCATAGCTCACTTTCCTGTTGGTGTTAACCATAGTGATCCAGCGATGTTCTTCCCTACTCCAATCAACCACTTCATCAGTAAATATACTATATACATTCCACCAGGATTCATATACTGTGCAATAGCATTTGTAATAGAGACCAGACAAGTAAATGATTTCAATTTTAACAGTTTTACGGGCTCCTTTACCAATTGGCAAGAAATTGATCAGTCAGTGTACTCGATAGCATGGGCTCGTGATATCAATTCTGGTGTTATGGAAATAAACCACACGTCACCATTCGGAGGTCACGTTATATGCGAACGGCCATGGGTTATTGTAGCTTTACCAATCGGACTCGGGAACGTGATCCTAAAAGAACCACAGGTAAATAAATGTAGTGGTTTAGTGATTTATTTAAGATTCGGATTACACTATCTTAATTTTTTCCCCTTTTCACATTCATTCCTTTTCTTCATCTATATTGATTCCTTCCTTCTATTTTGCATTCATTCATGCATGCATTCATTCATTTCATCTTTTCATTCATTCATTTTTTGCAGTTTATAATAATCTTTACCTGAAAGAAGTTTTTATTTCCTATCCAATACAGGCTAATTTTTTGTAAATTTACCTTCCATCAAGATACCATGGTAAAAACTTTTAATTATTTTGGTAAAGTCATTTAAACTTTAAATCACAAAAATGTCTTTTTTTTTAAATCACAAAAATGTCTCTTCTCCATTTCCGTACCAATTATCTTGTAACCGTAAAAGAAGTCCTATACCTATTTTTGTTATTGTTACTAAATTCCCTACATAAGTTGTCACTTGGATTCAGGTTAAAGTATTATTCATGTTATTGAGTGTCCGATGTTCGCCTGCCGTTTTGTTAACCTTGTATGTGGTTCTTAATGTGAAATATCAGCAATATTGAGTTATTGCGGTATTTGAATATTATCTCTAAAAGAATCCGCATGTAAAACTACTACATGGTACGTTTAAATCCTACATTTTGATGAGTAGATTTCTTTAGTGAATTATGATTATATTTACTCTTTACTTTCGTATTAACATCTCAAAAGTTGCTTTAGCGATATTGCAGTTGATACGCTGACAGAACAACAACCCAACAATCGATTGTTCAAATTCTGAAGTTCAAACTCATCGGAGTTCAATGTTTTTTGTAATTAACACGTACAACTATTTGTAAATGTTTCCATTCCTCCCTTTTTCAAACACACAAGCGGCGCAAAGCGCCGCCGCGGTTTGATCTGTACACACTTTGTCCACTTCCGTTGCTTCCCCATGCGTGAAAGCCTTCTGGGAAATTAAGACCGCATACTGTCTTCAAAAATATGATAGTAAACCCTATGGTATCTGTAATTATTACAGTTTAATAGTGAAATATCATGAATTCTCCATTTGATAAAAACATATCAAAATGCAGTGAAGATATACGAAATATTTTATCTTCACATGTGAAGACGTCACTCTTAGTATGGTCCAATATGAGCGGTATATTCTATTTTCTGAAGTATGCAGGATCCGTTCCCTCGCGTTGTTGGACTGTCAGTTAGTCATTTTCATTTGGTGTCCAGCAGCTTTGCTGCATTTTCTTGTTTTAAACAATGTTTTCCAATCAGAAAAAATACTTAATTGAAGCGCGTTATATATCTGCAATCTGTTGGATTGCAACTCCTTTGTAAATTGACACCTTTTACTAGAAGATGCGTTAGAGTAGGAAATAATAGTTTAGTATAGCTTGTTGGTTGTACTAAGCGTGCAGTATAAGCTATATCGACTTAAAAAATGATAGAAATGGTGGTAAAAACTAAAACTAACAACTAACGTGTTCTTAATCAGTTAAGCACAATTTATTGAATGAACAAATGCATGAAACAAAATGAGACGCATTGTTTTGGTCTCATTTCCATGTAAAATCACAAATGATGTAGCTATAGATATAGACAAAAAAAATTATGATGTTTTTTCTTTTTTTTATCGAAAATCATTTAATGATAATGAACTATTATAGAGTTGAGACAAAATGTAGTTCATGTGTTTCTTTTCTCCTAGGATCACTTATCGCCCTCAATTATTGCTGACAGCTTAACAACACAAAATGTTTACGGTAAATATACTTACTTTGTACCAGACAAAGATAGCAACATAGTAATATTATTTCCTTTCACAAGGACTGTCTATACATAAGATATCATAGAAGATGTTGTACATATACCCGCTGTTAAAGTATGCATTAATACACAAACTGATATTTTGTATATCTTTCGGTAAGATATGAGTTTTCATAAAATTTACTTATTGTCACTGAATTTATTGTTATTATCGTAATCATTTTTTCTGCCTACTTTTTTCATACCAAATGGAAATGATATATACATGTAAGGTAAGACTGTAAGACGACTAGCTTTTGAGTTTTGGATTTCAATAGATAGCGGCTTTGGCCTCTGGTGCGATAAAACATTTCTACACGTGACTTGATTTCTATAGGTCCGGATCAATTATACGTACTCTTTGGATTGCAGTTACATTACATAAACATCATGACAATAAAAGTTCGTGCTATAAAGATGCTTTATTTATTGTTTATTATTACGTTATTTACCAAGTTTAATTAATTATCAATATTAGGGTTTTGGATCCCTTTCAAATCATTATGCTTACCTAACTCTCGAAGCGTACATGTTATATTATTTAAAAAAAAAAACAATTTTTGGCTCGGAAACATATATTTGAACGATTAATCTTTTAATTTTCAGAAACATCAATAGACGCCAGTTCGACAAGTAGGACAACAGCATCAAAAGACGACACTGAACAAACAGCTGGTACAAGTGACAGCAATGTGTCTTTGAAAATGGCTAGTGACGTCACCACTATTCAAACACATGTAAATGCTAGTGAACCCATGTTAAACTGTTCATGTTGTAAAATGCCATCATATTCCGATTCGGATCTCCCTCCCTCTGAAATATTATTGGAGATAACAAACGAACTCAAGAAATCGCTTATAGTTCCGAAGAAAACTACTTCGAAATACGTTCGTAGTTTATCCAGTGCCTCGGATGCAAGAACATCCTCTGCGGCAATAGGTGGTGTGGGTATCGTGGTTCTCTGTGTGGTGTTCGGAAGTATAGTAGCAATAGACATAATGACTTTATTCCAAAAGCGAAGGTAATTCAAAGTGTATATAATTCACTTTGCTACTTGATGATATCTTTACTTCATTCATATCTCCTTATAGATTATCCTTTGGTAGTTGTGGTATTCTATATATTTGAATAGTTCTAATTGAGAGTTCTATCAAGTATCGAACATTTTAAATTGCTTTGTTGATTGGAAGAGACTGTATTAATGATACATCGAATTTCGTTTCCCACATCAAGTAGCTGTAAAGCTACTTACAGAAACAAAATCACAACATCTACGCAAAACAAAACTGCTGTTTTAAACATGACTTAATGGAATCAAATGCTTAACTAATACACAAGAGCGCTATTGCTTTTCTTTATCATTTTAATGGGTCACGCTGTATGATTTTGGTGAAAACAATTACAAGAATGCTGTCTCCGACTACAGCGATCACGTCAGCTGATAAGGGGTGACAAGCGCCTTTAAACCGAGTGATATGTGTCATTAACCTCCTTTTAAATAAAAATCAATTTTGGTTCAGATAACCAGACGTGATGCGGTGTTCTCTGCAGACGGTTAGACAGTGTGTCAAACTGGAGGTAAAACTGAGTGCAGATACACTGTCCTTGATCTGCTATTAACGGGATTTCGCAAATGTGTTAACATGTTTCTCAACGTTCACTGAACAGTCGAAAATTAGCCCAAAGATTTGTTTACGTTATATATCTTGATATATCTAGATATATCTTGTCAGATTTCTTCGAAAGTCGTTTACTTGTACATATGTTTATTTTTTATGTCTAATTACACTGATTTGTATATGTGAATTTACATTGATTAGTATATGTGTTTTAGGTATCTAGTGACCGATGCCAGATGTCTAAGCAGGCTTTGTATTGATGTATTAATTATTAATGAGAAAGCAATACCAATATTTTCAAATATTTGTCTATAAAAATCTAGTTGAAAGGCGTTATATTACGATGTTGTCGATTTGTTTGATGCATATAACCAAGGTCAATAAAACTCAAATCATAAAATCATGTTTTATCTTATATGTTTGAATAGCTTAGAACGTAAGTCACCAAGGTCAGTTCAAAGCCTTATCATGATTAGCCCGAGTTTCCTCTGGCTCTGAAACCAGACTTAGACATTTTGACTGATAGACGTCTGTCAAAATGTCTAAGTCTGGTTCAGGGCCAGAGGAAACTCGGCCTTAATCATGATTAGTGTGTCGCTGTGTGACAACCTATTTTATTCCCTCGCCTCAATGAAAGAGTGTAGGTTAATTATCAACGATTAAATACACGGACAATTTCGTCATTATTACAGACAATAACACGTCAGTTGATTAGTGTATATTGGCACCTTTCATATAAAAGATGTTCAATAATGTATCGGACAACTTCGTGCTTTATTTATGGTATTCATACATGCAGTGGTAATGCGAATAAGAAGTATAGGAAACGAGACACATTTATCGAACTTGCATACCACCTCACTTGCAGACCGTAAATACTTTTTTCAACCATTCAAACACCGATCTGACTCACTGTTAGCTTATTTCTATAAGTCAAGAACAGCATCTAAATGATAACAGATATAAAATAGGCAGAATGGAAATAACGTTTTTGCAAGTTAAAAATAAGCGATAAAATATGAAATGATGTGAAACCTTCTTTGGAATAAACACAATTACCATAATCAATGAAATGAAACATAAATAGTTCACAGATGTTGTGTCAATATCACCGAGACAACTGTTTTTGTGTTTATGAATACATGAAGTATAACAAATAAACCACGTCAGAACATAGATTCTACACTGCACGTAAGGTTAATTGTGTACCGATGTAGACTTCAAATAAAAACACGTGTATCTATATGAGAATTTATAGAAGTCCAATATGTTATTATTGTATCGTTTGATAGTTGTGCTATGATAGCCTACCTGAACATATTCCAATTTGTTGTCTGACAATTAATGAATAATAACATCTGTCTAAAAGATATTTGGACACAAAAAAATGAATTTTTGTTTTTCTTTTTGTTTGTGTTAGGATCACATAGCTGCTAAACAAAGTACACTTAAATACTTTAAACTGTGGAGGTTAAAAAATGCATCAGCCACAAAGTAAATATGAAACATAACATAATTTTTTGAGGAGAAACTAGACGCCCGTGCACTACATGCAAAATATGGGGCAATTACATTGGAAATGTAATTAATTAAATTACACATTACATTGGAAAAGTAGCATTATCATTACCATTACCATTACATGGTTTTCTTAATGTAATTAATTACCATTACAATTACATTGCCAATATAATTAATTACCATTGCACATTACTTTTATTTAATATTCTGGGTATATTATTTTAATCCAAGCCAAATAAAATACAAGTTTAAATGATGTATTTACCTTTACTTGTTATCAACCTGTTGTTTGTGTTTCATACAGGGAAGTTTTCAAGTAAAGGTGTAAATCATTGTTAGTAGTTTTCACTATAAGTTCACCCTTACGAAGATAGAATGTTCTGAATGGTCTACCCTGTTATGATACATGTACTCACTGTGTGGCAATCCTTTGTTATCAAAACCACAAGTTACCTGGTCTCTGGGAAGGAGGACAATATACAGCTAAGCTAGGAATAGGGGATTAGGATCAATACTGGTATAACCTCTTATTACCTGTGTCTTTACATAATAAAGATTTGCTTTTGAAACTTTCTTTTTGATTTAACTATATAAAGGATGCATGAAACATCAACATTCAATATTAAAGTAATTCAAAGTAATTAAAAGTAATTGGGAATTACATACATTTGTCAATGCAATTAATTAAATTACCATTACATGTAATTGAAAAAAATCCTCAATTACACATTATATCCAATTACTTAACAAAATGTAATTAATTGCAATTAATTACCATGACACATTACCATTACCCCATGCCTTATGTCGTTTCTAGACATAAGAACAGGCATCATGAGTCACTCACGATGTCTGTTCTTATGTCTAGAAACGACATAAGTCATCAACGACACAAAGACAACACCTACATCGTAGAAACTATATTGACCATACTTGTAAATGATGGGCCGTAACTTAAAATTAATCCAAAGAAGATTGGCGCATATGTATAGTAAACCTTGATTACTGATTACTAATCTTTAAAAGTATGTTTGCTTCACAGTATCCGTGGTTCCAGCGGTAGCGTGAATATTAGTAGAGCGAATAGTAACGATTACCGGGCTGACGTGCAAACCTATCAGGAATCATCAAAAGATTGTGTTAACAAAGGGGATCGTAAAACGTTAAACTGATAAGAAGGAAAGCATGAATATTTTATAAGAAACAGTGTGTATATCACTGGTCCAGAAGAATCTATAAATTAATCTTGTAGCTTACAATATACATAGTAGTATAGTAGCATGACAACCTTCGTTCTGTACTAAACAACCAATAACAGAAATTAAACATTTAAAACGTTCTATTTACAGCAGCTTAAATCTTGAACAGATTATCACAAGAATAAACAGAGCCGGTAATCAAGATATGAATAGCTTTCAATTATAAACATGCTAGCTGTATAAAGATATAAAGATATGATAAATCATTTTGACATGACGTCATAAAACGTTCTTGCAAATTTGCTAAAACAACATTAGCATTCTTAATGAAATGACACATTCATGACCTACAATATGAAGTCAATAGCACCAAGATCAGTAAAATATTGTTGAGTTGTTTTCATATTTGTGTCTTATATGAAATATGACGATTAAAAACCCTCTGGCACATTTTTCAAAACTATGTTTATTTTTTTTGTTAAGAAACGTAAGATATCTATAAAACTCACTGGT
Source organism: Mizuhopecten yessoensis (assembly GCF_002113885.1). Taxonomy (NCBI): domain Eukaryota; kingdom Metazoa; phylum Mollusca; class Bivalvia; order Pectinida; family Pectinidae; genus Mizuhopecten; species Mizuhopecten yessoensis. Next base: position 568,736 of record NW_018404833.1, on the reverse strand, counting down.
GAATTTGTTAAACACATTTTTGATATTTAGGTAATAGTTTTTCTCTTCGACATAAGTATCAATATGGATAGACATTTATTTTCATTCCACTTTGCTGAATCATTCGTTTGTTGCACTTCATTTCATATATCCATTAGTATTCCAAAAGGTAAAGTAAAACAAATCTCTTAATCATGGGAAATTTCAAAGACAAAGCTAGAAATCCGTATTACCATAGCGATAACTACAGAAGTTGGAACTGGTGAGACTCCAAACAAAAGACAGCATAACTCAATAGTCCCAACCCCACCCCGCCCTTCATAAAATGAATACCACTTCTTGGGCCACAAATACAAGCCACGAAGACATCGGAGAATGTTCACAGACAGATGTTAACGAAATAAAACATTTTGTTTCTCAATGACCGAAAGATTGATATGACTTATTTCAAACTTTTCCATCGTAGTAATTAGAACTCAAAACTTCAATATAATCAGGACACAAGATTTAAAAAATCAAATGCTACTGTAAGTCATCGTTGATATTGTCACTGATAAAAATAACTGTAAACACTGTCGAGAATGCTACTAGAATAGTTTATTGTGTTTCTATGCTTGCATCTCCATTAAAAAATCATGGCTAAAAATGTTGACAGTAAAATGAAACATGGTCAGTGTAGATCGACACATTTTGTATAGAAAACCTTGATAACTGTAGATGTAGCATTCACTGGGTATTTTCTAGATGTTTTTCACAGTTCAAGATTTGACATGAGTATCAAAAGAGCGAGCAATGAAGGGACTCTTTGAACGGGTTACATAGGCAACCTAAAATCCAAACCCGAAAATAGTCGATGTAAAACTAACAGACACATAACCGTACAAGTGCGTTATTATTTCGGAGTATGCTTTATTCAATCAACCGACCATTGGTATGACTTTTATGCAATAGAATAAACAAAGTACAATATAACATAATCTGTATACGAATGATTGTGTCTTCTCATTATTTTTGTGAGATGTTAACTTGCTACCATTTGTAGATATCCGTGTAAGGATAAACCGAAGTAATTAAATATGACGTGATATGATGTATTGCTTTTGAAAAATCACATTTTGTCAATTGACTATGTGTTGTCATTATCAAAGAAACATAAACAATGGATAAGTATTTTTGTCATCTATGTCTGCATTTAACATAATTGAAAGAACTAGAACGACATATCTAAGCAACACGTTGAGTTGATTGAGGGATCACTTGCAGAACGGTGTGACACATAGAATATGACATGTGATTGCATTGTATGGGTGAGGTTTTGGCCGTTGTCCTTTGTCCTGTTCATTAATTTTTGAAAAAATGATGTTTATGTGTAACGATGTGTGCACAAGTATAACTGTCTCTTTCAGAACACTCCAGACATTGGTATTCTTTCTTTTAACATTTAGTACAATCGATGAACCCTTAATGAGGGAAATGGTAATAAGATGCATTTAATTTTTTGCTTTGTTTCGTTTGTTTGGGTCTCTTTGGCGATTCATAATTTATTTGTTTTAAGTTGGTGACTCCTTACTTCGTATTGCTTGTGATAATTTTCAGACTTTTAGCACAAGCTAAACCCCACCTTTCAAAAAACGAATCTACAAGAAGCCTAAATATTCTCATTAATGTATGGTTATAAGCTCGGAATCTCAATTATTTCCATGTTACTGCCGTGGGACTAAGTAGCTCGGGTCTAGGCTGGACCAAGGAGCATGATTTTTTTTTTTGTCTTTCCGTGCTAGCCACTGTTATTTATATGGTTAAAAGGAAGGAATATCAACCGTTTCCGTGCTATGACAAGGGACTAATAAAAGTAATCAATGCCAATGCTAAAACAGGCACCAATAGTTAAGGGGTGAGGATCTCTTTGGGACAAGTCACAAGTGGTAGGGCCAGACCTCATACTAATCCCAGCAGGGTGGTCGTTTTCATTTCTTGATGCCAAGCAATGCATATCTAGCTTTCGGGTGGGGATTCTGACATTTCCAAGATATTTCGTTTCATTCCAATTATTTTTTTCAAGGTCGTATATTAATAGGATTGAACAACGGGCTATGTCTATATAATAGTTTTCTCCTGCGTTTCTAACATATGATGCATGACCTAAGTCCGAAGTGTGAAGCTGGACCCAAGAGCCAATGCTGGTAACATGGGCATTTTTGTCTTTTTATGCATTAATGTTTCTTTGTGTTTGTATAGCAGGAATTGTTTTCAGTTAAATTTAACACAAATATAGAGGCAATCCCAACTGCCTTTCAGGAAGAGTGGAATTTCCAGGCAAATAAAGTCATGGATTCAAATTTCTAGGCCCCATCCCTCTTGCCAAAGAGTAGCCACACTCTTACATCATACCTTGATGAGTTGCATTGAAACCAAAGATGCTCTAGACCAAATTTAGTCAAAAGTCCCTTTTGTCTTTTTGAACAAGATGTGTTTTAGGGAAAGACAGATAAAAGACGAACAAAAGTTTGTAAAACGACAGATGTCAGGCCATGACCTTCAGCTCACCTGGCCCCTTTAGGCCAGGTAAGCTTAAATGGTACTTTCCTACTGATGTTCAATCATAGAGACATAAAGACTTCTTACAATACATAGACTCTTTATTTATTTCATTATAAAATTAACCACATGTATGTATATCAACTAAACAACTTTGGTGGTAGGTCTTTCTTCCAGGGAAAACTTGTCTGAGTTCCAGGTGACTGAACACTGACCCCTGCCACCTCAGTTGACCTCTGTATGATCTCTTGTAAGGTCAGTGAGGGACTGTTGGATAGGTAGTATGCAAGCGCTCCAACGAAGGCATCACCAGCACCCTAAAATACATCAAACGTCTGAGTGAAGAAACTGATTTTAAAACTGGTCTTGAGAAATTGGAAAAAACATCAGCAAAGATCACACAATCACCCTCCAGTCTGCTACACCTATTCAGCTATGAGGCCGTATGAACTTCATTTATAAATTATACGATCATTCAAAACAGAAAATTCCTAACATATATAAAGGTAATCCAAACAGCCTTTTAAGGAAGAGTAGGATTTGCAAGCTAATAAGACTATTGTTAGTAACAAATGACATTGACCTTGGGTTGAATGCAACAATGTTCAAACTTGTTAAAGGTATGTATGTGAAATTTCATGAAAGTACAGCAGGGTGATGCTGGAATTATACTTTTAATAAGTGACCTTGACCTTGGAATGTAACAGTTATGCTGAATTTTAAAGGCAAGTCTAGTGCAAACGTGTAAAATTTTATCAAAAAATTATAAGAAATGGCAGCTAGAGTGATGACAAAGTATATGAAAGTTAAAATCCTATTTTTAGTTACAGTGACCTTGATCTATCACAGGTGTAAAAAAAACTAGCAAATGAGTGAATACAAGGAGGGAGACGGTGAAATTTTTATTTTAGTAACTAATGAGTCAATTGACTACCATAAAGGCAAACACTACTGAATTTTCAGTCAACTATCTTATATTCAAGGCCAACATAAAATAATATTGTTTGTTCCCAGTAATCCTACCTACCCTAATGTTTTGTGACAACCCTAAACTATTTTTCGCAATTTTCATGGAAGCACTGTTAAAAGCCAGATATGTTTTCCTTTATAAACCTTATAAAAAATGAAATTTATTTACAAAATGTACACACCTACCTACCCTTATATATTGATGTAATAAATGTTTTGTAGAGTTCTCTTGAACATTTTTTCGAGATCGAGATATGCTCAAGAATTTTGCATTTCTGGCTCATGGTTTCCATAACTACTAGGCTACTGGAATGATGTGCCCATACAGTTCTACATAGTAACCTTCATCAGTTACAGAGAGAATTGCTTCTAGACAGGGCACCCACACACACACAGATGGAACTTTTTTAAGGAACCAATTTGTATATCTCCCACCAATATTATTGGGCTGGAGCTGATCACTATCATTGTAATAGAGAGTATATGCAGCATATATGTATAATACTTGTTTCTTACGTTATTAGGCTGGAAATCACTATCATTATAATAAAGAGTATATGCAGCATACATATAATACTTACTGTGTAACACAAAATATTCGTGGGTACTTTCCTTCGTGGTTTAAAGCCATTTAGAACGTTTTGTGGTACACAATTTCATGATTATCCTATATTAGCATACAGTAGACATGTATATCATTCAAATTCGCTGTATTTGATTTCGCGGTTCAATAGCAACCACTAAAACCACGAATGTTTATACACAACGAACATTTCATGTTATACAGTATATACTTATGTTATTGGGCTGGAGATCACTATCGTTTATATTGATGCAGCATACATATAATACTATATCCTTACATTATTGGGCGAGAGATCACTATTATTGTTTATAGAGTATTATATTGATGCAGCATACATATAATACTATATCCTTACATTATTGGGCGAGAGATTACTATTATTGTTTATAGAGTATTATATTGATGCAGCATACATATAATACTATATCCTTACATTATTGGGCAATAAATCACTATTATTGTTAATAGAGCGTATTATATTGATGGAGCATACATATAATACTATATCCTTACATTATTGGGCTAGAGATAACTATTATTGTTAATAGAGAGTATTATATTGATGCAGCATACATATAATACTACATGTATATCCTTACATTATTGGGCTAGAGATCACTATTATTGTTAATAGAGAGTATCATATTGATGCAGCATACATATAATACTATATCCTTACATTATTGGGCTATAAATCACTATTATTGTTAATAGAGCGTATTATATTGATGCAGCATACATATAATACTATATCCTTACATTATTTGGCTATAAATCACTATTATTGTTAATAGAGAGCATTATATTGATGCAGCATACATATAATTCTATATCCTTACATTATTGGGTTAGAGATCACTATTATTGTTAATAGAGAGTATTATATTGATGCAGCATACATATAATACTATATACTTACAGTGGTATCAACAGCAGTGACCGATTGAGCCGCTACATGAATCGGTTTCCGGTTCTCCTGAGTGGCAAACACTGACCCCATGACCCCTAGTGTGAGAATGACCACGCTACAGCCTTTGTCCAGCAAGGCCAGAGTAGCTTTACAGGCGCCCTCTATATCTTTTACTGGTAAACCTGTCAGGATCTCCGCCTACGTAGTGATGAATATCAGAACTAAATCAATACGTTGATGTTACATTGAATATTAAATCGATAGCTTAATGTAAATTAAGTTTACTCTTAATTGTGTCGTTCAACGTTAGAGTTTCCCATGTGTTGGATTCTTTCTCCGATTTGAGATTTTACCAATCAGTGTGTATACATGTATCTGATAAATGAATTCAGATTTTATTTACAGTAAATAAATACAGTGTAAGTAAAAAAATTATTTTACTTTACAAATTATAAAGATCAACTATATATGAACCTGCACAATAACACATATATGTAACGAACTTGAATGGGTGATCGCAGTGTCGCAATCTACGGAATACCGTAAGTAAAATAGATAAAACACATGACAGTACTGTAAGCATTACATATGTAACGGGAGAAGAAAAATGCACGGCCAGACCGGGGTTCGAACCGGGGACCTTCCGAACACTAGACGGACGCTCTACCAATTGAGGTATCTGGTCGCCAATGATCGACCCAATCCAGTTCCGCTACATTCCTCCCTCCTTTTCTAAGTCTTCTCCCCCGTAAACACAACTATCTACAACCCAGGTTCGGGTATCCCCTTGCCAAACATACATCAAATGCTTGAAACAAGGGTTAGTCACAGGCACCACTGTAACAGGAGAGGAAAATTGCATGGCCAAACAGGGGTTTGAACCAGGAACCTTCCGAACTCTAGACAGACGCTCTACCAATTGAGGTATCTGGTCGACGATGATCGACCCAGTCAAGTTCTGCTACACATATATAGCTGTTCAAATTGCACTACACCTCATAGACAACCAGTAGGTATGGGCCTTCATTAATAAAAGCATTGTTATTCTCAAACTCAGATTCTGTGCCAAAGATCAATTCCTAATCAAGTGATAAATTATCTTTGAAATGTTAATTGACCATTTTATGAGCACTTAGCATACAATTACAGCTCAGTTAATATTCCAATTGTAAAATGTTTACATCTGGATCCTGCCACCAGAAGTCAACAAGTTACAATAACAAGCCATTCGGATTGATATGTCTCGCCTGAGCCCCACTTTGACCATCAATGCACATATCCGAGAAACTAAGTTAAATGCAAAAACTTAATGTTGATGGAGATGCTGATCAAGTCAATTATGGACCATGAAAGGTAGGCAGCATATAGCATTTGATGCATGGGTTGAAATTTATAAGAATATGGTGAAAATTTGATTTTGTTTGAGAGGTTGAGTTCAACTTCCAGCATTGCAGATCCGTCCAGGAGATAATTACACATATAACAGAAACTATTCCTCATACCTCATTACAGTACAAAACCACTGGAGATTTCTAACATTGGACAGACCAAGCTACTACACACAAGAAAAACCCTAGTTACCTCTGTTTCATTGGCACAGAAGATGTGACACTCACTAAAGAACTCGTCAGAAAGTCCAGATTGTGCTGGAGCAGGATTGAAAATACTCCTCACTGGAAATAAACACAAATATATTTTTAGTTGATAATTCTCTACCTCACAATTTCATTTTATTTATCATGGTTTTACTTATTTAAGGAATATTTTTTTTGCCACATTTTAACTTTTTCATCCGCTGTAATTGGGCAAGTTTATCATGACAACGATATACACAATATATACAGTGCATAGTAATTAACTATATGAGAAAGCAGGTTTTCACACAGGACACCAATCATCCAGGATTGGCAAACATGTATCTTGGCAAAAATTTCTAAATATACAGTATATTGTATACAGGGTTATATATTCTGTTTTCCAGAGTAAATTATGCAACACTTTCTTTTCACAAATTTTGCAGTAAGATGATCCTATCAATTCTACACGGCAGTTAATTTTCTTGTCAGCTTTCTCTATATATTTTATGGTGCAATTTCAAAACCACATACTCAACACTACATTGATTATTTATTTACGTTTTAAACACTAAAATAACATAATTTTCTTGTCAGCTTTCCCTATATATTTTATGGTGCAATCTCAAAACCATGTACTCAACACTACATTGATTATTTATTTACGTTTTAAACACTAAAATAACATAATTTTCTTGTCAGCTTTCCCTATATATTTTATCGTGCAATCTCAAAACCATATACTCAACACTACGTTGATTATTTTTATACGTTTTAAACACTAAAATAACAGACTGAAATCAAATTGGCTTACAAAGTACAGAACAGTTTATGTAACTTTGATCTAAGCTAAAGAGTGTTGTATTGATTCTTATTGATAGCTAATAACAGTGTTCCAAGAAACCCACAAATGATATTTTTCACTCTCAAAACAGTTGGTTGTACCCCCAGTTTTCAAGAATTACCTGATGTAACTAAATTAAGGGGTACAGAATCTGGAAAATGTATCAAATATACCCCCAAATCTAAAATTCAGTAGAAACACTAACTAAAAATTTGGGTATTTCTGAAGCAAGTTTAGGGAGTAAAGTTTCTGCAAATCCTCTGACAACAGGGACTGTTTCATTGGCCCATACATTCATATGCAACAACTTGTTTTTATCAATTACCTGAACATTTCTTCATGTACCTTAACAAAGTGATTTTTTTTTATAATTTCTTTAGATTTTTGTGCATAATTTATTAATCTTACCGTTGTGTTTTTTGGCAAGTTTTAAAGCTGCAAGTGTTGATTGTGCAGGAATCTCCAATTGGCAGACGACAATTTTGGTTTCCTTGACAACAGCCTCTGCAGCCCGGACATTATCCTCTGTTAATAATAGGTTTGCTCCCGCCACAATAACAATGGAATTCTGTCCTAAAAATGACAATTTTTATCACATATATCCTCTTTTTATACAGTAAATGTATAATCTGTTTAAAATGACAACAACATTTTTCAATTTTTATGTTCTTTCAAAATACAGTTTTTTTTATTTAGACCGGCTCTAAATGTAGAAATGTATACAGTGAAACCTTACATTATATGTAGTATTTAAATTCTTGTACGGATATTAAGAATAAAATTCTATGTAATTTGTTAAGTGGTATTTGACTTTTGATGAATCATGTACCAGATTTTTCAATACCCTGTATAATCTGACCAACACATACACTCCCATATGGTGATAAATTAGACTGGCTTAAATGTATAATGACAATGTTAAAATATGATGTACAAAGTATCATGATAAGGCTTTGGAAATTATACCAGGGATATACAGGTTCTGAAAGAAGTTTCCATTTCAAAATTAATTTTGATTTTTTTTTATTAAGAAGTATGTATATTTTTTGCATGGCTGTTTGGAGCTAAAAAGAAATTTCAGGAATGTTTCATAAATCTGTAATGAAACTGATACCAACTTCAAAAATTTGAATTTCAAAATACTTTTTATCAAAGAATGTGAGTAAATTTACGATGAACTTTTTCCCCCCATAGTAATCTGACCAATCATAGTTATACAAATGTATAGGGTTTTACGTCTTATCAACAGCTAAGGTCATTTAAAGACACCTTTCCATGAAAAATTATAAAAAGAACAAAAGTAGCATCCCAAATCTTGACAGGGAATTTAGTTCAACCTATTTAGCAAAGAGATTGATCCCAAACCTTATACAGAAAAAGCAATTTATAGTTTATTATTGCACAGAGGAATAGAGTGGTGGAAACTTCTGGTCATGCGTGAGTGACAGCGATCAGATAGCTCCTGTTACATAAAATAAAATCAACATTCATGTATAAACCATTTTAAAAGTAGTAGTCTTACCTTCCTGATTTACACATATAGGTGCAACACCCGTGCCTGCTGCAGATGTAACCTCAACATGCTCTGAAAAATTTCAAAAAGTATATACATGTATAACAAACATGACTATTTACCAGTAAACTCAATCATTTTTCAAATCATAGTCCAGAAAGCTCGACTTTCAGTTATTATTATTTGGGAGCTCAAGTTTCTTAGAATTTCAAAAAAGAACCATCATCATACTAATTAATCAATCTGATTAATCTTAATATTTGTCAATGATGATGCATCCTTGAAATCCCAAGTTTTACACTGCACTTATGTTCTCTACAGCCATGGACTATCATTTTTTATATGTCACGGCAAAAAAGCTATTTGATTGGTTTCAGGTAAAAAAAATCTGACCAATCGCTGCACTGGTACCTAGCCTTTTAAGGTTAAAGAGGAGCGACACCAGACTTCAAAGCTCGTCAATTTTATCGTTATGATGCCACACGCATAATTAATTTTGATTTATATCAAAAAATCACACAAGACAATTTGTATCATCCACAAGGTGGGGCACAGAGAGCCTTCAATTTTGTCATGACATCTTCCAGGGTTGATCTGAAAACCGGCCAAAGAGTCCTGAACCACGTGCTGGGGTTTCAGGACTGTTTCTTGTAGTTTCCAGACCAGATGTCGGCATAAATAATTGACAAGTCAGTGTCACATCTGAGCACAAACACGATATAAAGCCGAGTTTCCGACTTACAAGACAATTATCTTGGATTTATTACCTTGGCAAATAATTTAGCAAGTCAACATGTTCTTTAGTTTATGTTAACATCTTCACATTTTATGTCGACATAATTAAGAGATTATGTCAACATCGTTAAGTCGTAAGTCGGCAACGCGATGGCAGAAATATGCCACTATACAAATCAATTACCAAACCTATCGGCCAAAATAACTTATACAGCTTGACTCCTTGATTGTACAGCAATGATGTCATTCACTTGACAATGTCATAAAAAACTGTGATAGAAGGAAGGATGAAAACTGGTGATTGTTGTTTGTCATGTTCGTTCGCATGCTCCTTACTTGATTTTAAACCTCTTTAAAGACTGTTTCCTTTACGAATATGAAAATAAAGATAAAAATGAAAAGATTAAAATAATTCAGATATATAGTGTAAAAATGTATTTGGAGTACAGTAATGTTACATGATGCTTACCTATCATAACTTGATTGTCCTTAAAATTCTGAATGTAGTCTTTTCCAAAAGTGTCATCACCAACCTAAAATGGATTTTAGATCATGATTATTCCACATAATTGCAATAAGTGTATCCTTTGCTCATTACGTTTAATGCTACCTCATTCACAGCCAATGTGTTTTAAAATTCCATTTATTTCAACCCCCTCCCCCCCACACACAAACACATACACAAAAACAAAAAAACAAAACTGTAGCCAAGCCCCTTTATACTGCCAGATGGCAGATGGTGACAGAATAATGAAATTTTAATGTAAGCTTGTGTTCTCATGGCACTGTATAAGTATCAAAAAAAAAAAGTACAATCTTATGCATTAAAAGGAAATATACATCTTTTCATATATACCATCAAAATTCAAAGATACATATAGCTGGTCACCCTTGCTAAATTTGTTAAATTCAATTAAAAAAAAAGTTTACAAATGTTAAATTTCACAGGCATGTAAAAATGAAATCGTTATGATTCTCAAGACGATATAATTCATGTAGATGGTTTTTTTCATAATTATTTGAAAAACATGACTGAATTAAATTGAACACAATAGGCCTCACCCACTGATGTCACAGTGATCCATTACAATTACCTTCGCTACCATAGCTGTTTTGGCGCCCAATCGTGCTGCAACAATGCACTGGTTAGCTCCCTTTCCTCCAAATCCTATTGCAAATTTGGTACCATGTAGGGTCTCACCTGGCTTGGGTAATCTTGGTACATAGCTAGAAAAAAATATATTCACAATTGACTTCATTTTTCATTATCTTTGAATCAGGATGGGTGATATTGTAACGTAAATTCTGAACTCCACATACATTTTATTCCATATTGAGAAAGATCCTTTTATACAAATGTGTATTTTAACAAAAAAATATCTTGTTCACTCGACCTTTGCTTCGCCAAATCAGCAGAAGATACACAAATCTCAATCAGTAAAAAGAATTATTAGATCATGATTATTATCATTTCAGTAGACTATAGAAAGCCTCTTTCAGGAGATAACTTTAATAAGGTACATGTTACACTTTGTTGAGAACGTTTTTGTTTCAAACATAACATCGTTCTTTTTTTATGAAAAAAATTATTTACACTGTTTTTGTTATATTACTAGTGTCGTAAGTAATTTAAAAATATCCAAAAAAAATTATCACAATATAAATGTCCAAGGCTACTTTATGACATGGAAGTATTTGTTCACCACATCTGTATTATTTATTATAGCAGTCAGCAGCCAATTAGGCAGTGTACATCGCATGAAAGCACAGTGGTCTGATGTTAAATAAATATAAGTATAAAAATCTGTATATATTGATTCAACGTACCCTCCTATGCATGAAAGGGTCTTTTTAATACGGATTAAAAAAAAGTTGATACGTTGGGGGTGATATTTTGATATTTTGATATTTTGTAGCAAATGCTATATTTATAACAAAATAACTATCATCGCATTGTTTTAAACATTTACTGAGCCATTGCCGTGCAACTGTTCCCATTTTTTTCAACTAATATGATATCAACAAGACCCTGTGGTGTACCACTAAGTCCTTGAATATACTGAGCAGCCGATCAGTTTTCGAAATGGATCACAAAGCCTGCATGTGACAAAAATACTTAATTATCAAGTAAATAACCTGACGAGATCTGTCATGCAACTCCCTATAACTGTCACATCCATATTCCTGCAGAAACAGTAAAAAATATTCAAATCGTCAAGGAGAGTAAAAAAAGGCGTTCCCCTTCTTTATTTCTGTGTGCACCTCACATTCGGAAACATATTTACTGTAACGTCTTGTTTTAATGTAACAACACGATACATACCGAAAGTCGTTACACTCTTGGTCGCACTAAAGCTTAAAATGATTCCTAAGTTACAAACATTTAAGACCGTTATAATACGTTGACGCGAGCATGGCAGCATGATAACAATAAATGAAGAGCTATGCAGAAAACAACCTTTACAGATGGATCAGAGGAAAGATTCTCACCAGTCAAGACTAATGGTATTTCGGAGAGAATAAGATTGTGATGCATGATGTGCTCAACAAAAAATTATGCATATACAACTGTACAATGAACGATTTTTTTCATCATTTCGTGATTATCTCAATGTCTGTTTTTCCATTTTACAGGTTCTCCAGTATCTTTCCAAAGAACTTCCAGCTTAACAGGAAGCCACAGGAAAGTAAAAGACACAGCAGCTGACCTTCATAATCTGTGCCAGAAGTGGTTGAAATTCAACACCGAGGGAACAGCTTCCATCAATGAGATTGCAAACGTCAAACTGCAGGCAATGTCAGTAACCAACATTGCCAGTTTCTCTGTTATTGTACTGAGCAATTCAGCGAGATTAAAATCGAGTTTTTGCATGCACATTTTGTTTGATAAGTAATGAAACTATCTTGGACGGAATCATATATGCATAAATTTTCTATTTTTGCATCAAAGTTATGAGGAAAAACCATAGGTGTTTGAAATTCTGACTGTGAATTGAGATTAAAATCATATAAAAAAATAAGGGTATTACTATATAATTCTTTTTTTTATATAGTAATACCCTTATTTTTTTATATGATTTTTATCTCAATTCACAGTCAGAATTTCAAACACCTATGGAAAAACTGATTTTTTATCATTTTGGTGGGAATATATATTTTTTCATTGGTCCAAGGGGGATAACTTTGTACATGTATATGATGTTTTGGATCATCAACCGTCCACAAATTAAACAATTTGAGAGTAACAAGATGCTCATATTATTTTAACAGATTTAAAGAAGAAGAATCCCAGAGAAGTGAGGAGGAAGGAACTTTGATAAAAGCAGAAATGCCAGAAGTTCTTGAAGACCATTGTAACAAAGTGTTGCATATTGTTGACAAAATGGTAAGTAACAAAAGAATTTGAATTTCAGGAAATGTCTTCAACGGAAACTAAAATAAAATCTAAAAGTATGTACACATTTATCTATCAATAAGATATTGTGGTAAAGATTTGAAAAGAAATACTATCTGATTAAAATGTTCCTGTCTACCAGGTAATTCAGTTTCAAAAAATGAACTCTGAGTTACAGATTTAATTATCCTTAATCCCTCAGTCGAAATTGAAATTTGAATTTGACAAATTTACATTGAGCCCTGTCAAATTGGTTAACTTAAATTCTAAGATGATAAGTTTTTTATTTCATATTTTGTAGAGAAAACTTGTAGATAAAATGGAAGCCATGGCAGAGATTTTCAGAGGTGTTGCTGACTTGGTGCGTCACAAGGCACAGTGTTCGTCCACAGATTGCAACCCCATTCTTTTCCAAACATGGAAAGTCAAAGATTTTGGTAAGCATTAAGTAAAGTTTAAACAAAACACAGTAACCTGTCAAAACAGAACCCTGCATAATTCAGACACCTTTACTAAACGGTCATTCAACTTTCTCCGTCCCACTTAAATACTCTATCCCTAATGGTTTGAAGCAATTTAGATCGTATTGTGTAACAAAATTTTGTGATTACCCATATAAATGAACAGTAGTCAAGTAATAAATTAAATTTGTAGAACTTATTTTTTTTTTAACTTAAAAATTCTCGTTTTTTGTGGTTGCAACCATTTTTATGGTTGCAACCACAAAAAAACAAGATTTTTTTATGCAATAAACACAACAAACATTTTATGTTCTACAGTATTTGTTGTAAATTGAACATATGCTTCCTGTGATCTGTAATTTCCGAAAAACAAACCTTTGTTTTTCTTTATATGAAAGTCTCTCAGTAGATCAGTATATTTTGGAAATGTTTCAAAAATCAGATCTTGTTATACGGTGAAATTGAACAAAGAACAAAATATATGTGGTTTGGAAAAGACAAGATTTCAGATGACAAAGTTTCAATATCCGATCATGTTAAATTGGACTCTAAAGAAGGTCTGGTTTAGAGAAGTTTCTAGATGGATAAGGTGTCTTTTTAACAGGTTCTATTGTAAATTGATTTTCATGCACTTATATATTGTACATTTGAAATCTCTGAATCTCAGACTATCTTAGTTCTGGAAAGTACATATATTGTGCCAAACAAATTGTTTAGATTACGGTATCTAATGTGAAGATCTATTAAGGAGAGGGGTTGCCTGGGAAAATTGGAACATTTGTTTAGAAAATTTCATCTATTTAATGATATGATTAAATTATTTATTAAATGAACCACACTACTACTATGTTAAAATGTATTATGTACACTTAATCATACAATTTTAAGAGAATTTAATTTGATAGAGAAAAAAAACAACCATGTGCTTGTATAGATCTAAAACTGAATTTTACAATTGATTTTTTTTATAAATGTTAACATGGTTAAGAGTTGTCATATATAGTCATATATAGTCTAAAATGAAATACAATAATTCATGTACATGTAGTCAGTTATGAGTTTTGCCTTATTTTACAGCCGAATACAGGCTGCTTCCCCTGGCTACAAAGTGCTTTATTTTCCCAAAATGAAGAAAAAGTATCAGGAATATCTTCCCAATTTCAATTTAAATAATGCTATATAATCCCAATGCAGGTAGGCATTCCCAATTTCAATTTAAATAATGCTATATAATCCCAATGCAGGTAGGCACATGCTGTTGCAAAATTAAGATTGAGAACTCATTGGTAGTTACTTTTCTTTCCGTAGAAGAAGCTACCTTGGAGATGTTGGAATCCTACAGGAGGGAAATCAAACTGAAGGAGCTGTTGTCTAAAAATATCTGTCATGTAAAAGATAGGGACTGTATGATGTTTTATACAGCAGCCTGGCTACACCAGCCTTATATAGACAGTTCTTGTATACTACTTCTGGAGAGTATGCTTACAGAGACCGGACACAGATGACCTTCCTCGTGTAAAATATAGGGACTGTATGATGTTTTATACAGCAGCCTGGCTACACCAGCCTTATATAGACAGTTCTTGTATACTACTTCTGGAGAGTATGCTTACAGAGACTGGTCACAGATGACCTTCCTCATGTAAAAGATAGGGACTCGGTGATGTTTTATACAGCAGCCTGGCTACACCAGCCTTATATACACAGTTCTTGTATACTCCTTCTGGAGAGTATGCTGACAGAGCCCGGACACAGATGACCTTCCTCATGTAAAGGATAGGGACTGGATGATGTTTTATACAGCAGCCTGGCCACACCAGCCTTATATAGACAGTTCTTGTATATTACTTCTGGAGAGTATGCTGACAGAGACCGGACACAGATGACCTTCCTCGTGTAAAATATAGGGACTGTATGATGTTTTATACAGCAGCCTGGCCACACCAGCCTTATATAGACAGTTATTGTATACTACTTCTGGAGAGTATGCTGATAGAGACCGGACACAGATGACCTTCCTCAGGTAAAAGATAGGGACTGTATGATGTTTTATACAGCAGACTGGCTACACCAGCCTTATATAGGCAGTTCTTGTATACTACTTCTGGTGAGTATGCTTACAGAGACTGGACACAGATGACCTTCCTCACGTAAAAGATAGGGGCTCAGTGATGTTTTATACAGCAGCCTGGCTACACCAGCCCTATATAGACAGTTCTTGTATACTACTTCTGGAGAGTATGCTTACCGAGACCGGACACAGAGGACCTTCCCCTGGATCGCATGCCCTACTGGCGTATGTAGACAGTTGTTTACTCCCCTTTGGGAGAGTCTAGGTTACATGTTTACAGATTGAGATACAAAACACAAAGGACCTTCCTTAGGATCACATGCCCTACTGGAGTATGAAGACAGTTGTCTTATTCCCGTTTACAAGAGTATGTGCTCAAAGATGGGGATATTTAACACAGATGAACTTAGTCAAGGATAAATGGACTCCATTTAAAAATAAAAATAGATCGTGGATATTTTGCTGGCAGGAACTGGATTATCCTGTATGAGTAAGAAGACAATGCTCCTACTCACCTTTTAGAGATATCACTTTTGGCATTATAGTTTAATGTTCCCTCAAGTGAGGGAGGCAGTGGGTTCTGTTCTCAGACCAGGACATACAAATGTACCAAAGCCCTTTATAACTCATTCACCCCTGAAGATACATTTAAACTCCTCCAAATCAAAGGTTGGAACAGTTCATTCTGAAATTTCAGGGGTGAATGAGTTAAATGGTAGTACAGTAGTGATTTCCAGCTAAATTGTATTGCCCATCACTTTTAAACCTCTGAAAGTCACTTATCTGGTCAGGACTAGATATTCACTCTGTAATATCTGGTCATAATGCAAAAAAAACATTTTTAGCTTCCAGAACAATGAAAAATGTTACAGAATCCGCTTACTGTGACCTTTATTGTTATTTAATGGTATTTGTGATGTGAGATACCATGATGAGAATCAAGAGATTTCTTTATACTTATCAAAATAGAAAGTACTGTTGCCATGAGGCAGCAAACATGACCAGATATGAGTTGATAATTTTCATTTGGTCATGAGCTATGGTGAGAACTGGCCTATTGGCGTGTATGCTTTCACATATATTGTGTCCGGCCTTCTTTTACTGTGAATTATTAATTGTGGAAATAATCTTGACACATTTGCTCTATGAATAAATATCTTTTGAGAGTTATTTATGTAAATTATACAAAAACAATCCAGATGACTTTATTCTAGATTGCTGACCTTGTATACTATTTTTTGGAGGGGATCTAAACAATAAATGATATTCATAATTTGATACTGGTGTAATCAAAACTACTAGGAAGGATGTGCATAACTTATCTACATGTCTTGTACACTGTGTCTGTTGAATGTGTGTATACAAATTTGTTAGTAAAAACTTCAATATTTAAAACATGGTTTAAATTTGATTTGATGCCTTGAAAGCTTTCTCAAAGACATGTGCCATACTGTAAACATACTTATTGTAGCACAGTTTGGCCAATATACGTTTGTTGACCAGGTAGCGCAATTTGTTAGAGAAATAGTATATCAATCTGAAGTCTAAGGTTCAATTATCTGTCTTGTCCTAAAGCTATTTAGTCAGTCCGGAAAAAAATTGAACACTTTGATAATTACAGTTGCAGTGGTAAATATATGGGGATCCTTTAATTGTATATTCCCTCAAACATTACTGATGATTGATAAAACATAATAATTTCATAAGATCACACTCTAAAAATAAATAAAAATTAAAAGTACAAAAACATTCTCAGAGTTGTATAAAAAGTGAGAAGCCTTGTTTTAGAAAATGCAAGGGTAAAGAGCCAACGTCAAGGAACGTTTACATTCATCCTCTAGGTTGATGTTGATAAAGTAACCCTTTAGTATATCACTGACTGGTGTATGAAATTTCAACAACTGAGAAAAACAACAAATGTATTTATATACTCAATCAGGAAATGCCGCAAGATAAACAAGGGTATATTAGCACTGCTTTCTTGTAAAGAACATATCAACAACCAAGCATGTATATATACTACATGTACTTAAACAATTATCCCATTTAGGAAAATTGCTGGGAAATGTTGAAACATCACATTATACACAGAACGTATGAATATTGCCATACCTTCACCTTCGAAGGGTGTTCAGAGATCGGCGACAGGAATAATTGTGTGAATTCCATGGATTTTTGTTGAAATCTCGGCACCATGCAGATCACCATGTAAAGATTCTGTAGCATTGAAACTGTCCTTGAACTTTAAAGTTCCGGAGAAATTGATTTCAAGAATAATTGTGTGAACTTTCTTGAAATGTAAAAAAAACTTAGTCAGAAACCCGCAAACAAGCCATATATATCTATTTTTTTCATCTTCGGGTAAAGTTGCTAAAACTGTGATTGACCCTAAACTTGAATGTATATAACTTTGACCTTCCAATGACCTCCAGAAATTGACATCGGGAATACTGTTGTGAGGTTTCAAGTTTGGTTGAAAACTCTCGGAAACTTGGGGGAAATGCCAAATGTATCATTTTCCAATCTTCCAATCATCATAGAATGATTCTATAGTTGTGATCTTGACCGTAAATGTTTGATATTAATTTTCCACTTGACTTCATGACTACTAGTAAGCAAGTGACGTTCCATGGTATTTTATTGAAAACTGTAGTCAGAAACCTGCAGACACGCCATTTGTAAACGGACGAACAGGATGACTTCAATGTTAAGTAATTAAGCAATGAATATTTTAGCAAATGTTGTTATGGTCCTATAACACACATTGCTATTGATGACAAACTTGATAAAGCCTGCCAGGCTTTATGTAAATTTGTCAGCAATAGCAATGTGTGTTATAGGACTATAACACTATTTGCTAAAATATTAATTATTTATGTTTACATTTTGATATAGTAGTTACGCTTTATTTAGTTATTTCAAATAGTTCTTTGAACAGCAAATTAAGTCTTGACAGCAATGAAATTGATGACATCACAATATAAATAGAGATTGATGACGTTACAATAGCAAATCTTGTTATAGTCTCATAACAGCATTTGCCTTCTCAATGCATTGCAATGGAAGGATGCAGAGCAAATATTAATATTCCGAAATAACTGTCCGGCTTTTATGAAAACATTCTCAGTGATACTGTGCTGATTCTTTGGCACCGATTTAAAAATCTTTTCACTATTAGAAAATCCTACCGTGAAAATTACCGCCCGATTTCCCTGACTTGTAAATTATGTTAATAATCTGTTGTCTCTGCCCGCTTCAGCTTGGCTTTAGCACACCCATGCACAAGAGAAAAGAAATAAAGTAAAACAAAAGGCTGATATAATTCAGTAAAGGCATCTCAAAAGACTTTGAAGCTACATGTAGTTAACAAATGTGCTAGTAATAGATTTTAGCGAGGAATTTGACATCGTCAGTCGCCTCTTTTTACAACTATGTACATGGTTTAGTAGGGAAAACTGACGACATGAAGAACACAAATCGTTGTATTAGATTTTGCAAAATCTAATGATGTCGCTATGAGCTACAGACTTCCCTCGTTCTATTCGTGATTTAAATGTAGCTGGCTGTGTTAACCTCTACATCGGATGCGCAAACTCTGCGAAGATCCTGACGAGTCGGCTACATGGGAAAGAAGTGGAAAAGGGTTACTCACTCCATAGTCGCTGTATAAACCTGTTATGAGTTGGTTAACATTCTTGGTAACCTTCTAGTTGGTTACACTCTTGGCGTGATTTCATTGATCAATATTTTCTAATTATGACGTGAGGTAACAATGCTTTTTGTTACACCTCAAGTGAATTTCTAGCTATTTGATTGGTTGGAGAAAATTAAACAAAAATCTCTGTCACCCTCCAAAAATACATTGGTTTTAAGGGGCGCGGATGATATTGCCATGAGACAGTGAAAAACATCACATGCGCAAAAAATGTGCGTGCACCGCTTCGTTTCCCCACCGTGATGGTCACAAGAACGTTTGACGGCAACAGCCAATTTCATCAGGCGCCGGTGCGATAGCGATTGCAAACAGCAGACTATCAACAAACAAGATGTCATTATCGAGGTTTGCTGCCGTTTCTGAGCTACATTGACTTTTGGTGTAATAAAATAGATATTACATTCATTAGCAGGTGGCAGTGAATATTGTCAACCCTCAAAAACCCATTGTCACCTGCTAATGAATGTAATATTTATATAGTGACGTCATCTTCCAATGTGACGTCATAGTTCATAGCAATTGTTTCCCCGAAAAGAAACAGGAATAATGAAATCCCCCCTCGAGAGCCCCGTTCAAGCGTTTCGGTGAGCGCGACTCAGTGTTGAAGCAATGGCATTGCATGCATCATTGATACTAATATTTATTTGGTAATAAAACAATTGTTTCAATGCTATTTGGGGAACAGTCAAAACAATCTAGCGGCCTCGAGCAAACAGTTCTCCAGGGCTTCCCCGCCCTACCTCGGGATGATAGTTTTGACTGTTCCCCAAATAGCCATGAAACAATTGTATACTATTCCCTCGAGAAACATACGTTTTCCTAGATATAATACCTAAACGGTGTGGGAGACAAAAAGGTCCTCAAACTTGTTTTGGTTGATTATCATTTTTATCTTACTCTCGTTAGCTAATTTTCAATTTGTTAACGACATTTGTTTTTATACAATTTGAAAATTAACCAACTCGAGCTAGTTAGATAAACATGAAAACCAACCATCATGCGTTGGGGAACCTCCATTTCACCCACACAAAAAGTACTTCTCCATCCATCACACCCAAACCCCTTATTGCACAGGGACATGGCCATGGGGATTTGTTATGTGGACCTAAAATGAGCTGTAATAACTTAAAGTATCGGGTCCCTGTGCCATAATCCACTCCTATTGCCTCAATCATGGAAGCTTGGATACGGTCGATGAGGCAACATGTGCCTTACCATTTCTTTGCCAGAGGGCCACGATTGTGGCCCAACAAATGTTCATTTACAGAAAGTTGACTTTATTTTCTCTTTTTAGACTCACATTTTTCCTAATCAGAAAGACACCTTTTTGATGTATTTGGGCAAAGCTAGAGTATCTGTACTTACTAATAAATTATAAATGTCTAGAACTGACAGTAAACATAAAAATATGCCTTGTTGGTGTTGTTTATCCGATAATCCTGCTGTGTTTTCACAACGAGAAAGGAAAGTCCTATGGAAAAAGGTGTAGAAATCCCTGAATATTTAAGCTTATGTGACACTCATTATAATCTTCATGAATACACGTCCCAGTAATCGTTCATGTTATAATTTGTGTACATGTATACATATTCCAATAAGGTATTATAAACAATCGCCAAACGTCCAAACTTGTGAGTAATTTATTTTACTTTTTTTTTCTACAAATTCCAACTGTTTTCCCACAAATGTTATTGAAATAAATTGCTCAAATGTATTAGTTTAGATATTGCATGGAACGTAATCTACATAATCCGGATCCGGTTTTTATTATCGACCTTATATTCGGTCCCGGCATTTCGTCTCTGTAGTATGCCAACCTTGTCTTTCATGAACACCTGCATTCTGTTACGTACCTAATTAACAGCAGAACTAATTTTAATCTAATTTGTGGAGAGAACCTCATCAATAAACTTAAATATGAGGATCCTAGATATATTCGTATTTCCTGTGTATTCATAAAACAATCTTTAAAAGCGAGGAGGGTATGCTTTTGCCTCATACGTTAGCGATATATGTTTATTTGTGATTGACTTGTCCTTTGCCACATAATTAATTTGTAATAATCGAAGTGCAAATACATGTAAAGAAACAAAGTTAATAGTAGCGGATTTGCTTTCTGAATAATTATATATATATTGTTTACTAGTAATACGTGTCTATACATTCCACTCTTTCCATTGCCTAAATTTGGTCCGTTATTCCCGCAATAATATCAGTTCAGTTCCGGACACGTACAATCATACGAGATCTCAGGCGCGTAGCTAGCCCCTTTACCATGTGTAAGCCCGACATGGGGTTGCCGAAGGCAGCCCCCCCGCCCCCGGAAGCGCGTAGCCCGAGGCAGGGGGAGGGTATGGGAAGTGGTCTTCCCCCTCCCGTAATGGGGTCTGGGGGATCTCCCCCATGAAAAATTTGTTTTTTTAGATCGTCCCAGGAGCCATTTCCCACGTCCTGATGTCCGTTTTCTCGTTTTAATCCGCAAGAAAAAAGTCTTCTTTTTTTATATATATACCTATTTACGTGGATCCAGTGTAATTCTGAAGATTAACCGTCGGTATTGCTTTGTACACCCTCCATACATACATTGTCTGGTTTTTATCTAATCTTGATAAATGCATTTGATACTTATGCATTAGTGAACATGCAATTGGGTTTGTTTTACTCATAATCTGATTCGAGTTAATTGGGAAGCGATGTTACCCCCACTGTCACCTTTACTCAGTCTCCCACACAGTTTCGTCTTCTGTTTGTGCTTTGTGACTGGTTCCTTATACTTGCTCCTATTATTTGTTGGGCATTTCGAGAAGCAAGGTTGCCCCACTAACTATTAACAATGTATCATATCTGAGGAATTACATATGTATACTATATATTCAAAACTTAAAATCCACTTTATAGTATCAGCAAGAAAAAAAAACACGTCATGAAAACCTATACTTGTCAAAATCATGTGCAAGTCCGGGCTTATTGGCTTACATGGTAGCTACGCGCCTGGATCTGTTGACATTTATTCATTGAAATTGTTTTTTTCTGTTCTTACACCACTGCTACATTTCAAAGTATATACACTTACATACACATATATATTTTTTCAAAATGGCAATGACCCAAATAACTAATTATATAAGTCGGTCCCTGTAAAAACCGGCCAAATATTTCGGTCCCAGTCATATCGGGTTAAAACAGGTTACATTGTAGTGTCCGGTCAAAGCGCCTAATGGGAATATAAAATTATTATCACCAAAATAATCTCTATAATCAGTAAATACACGGCGTACATTTGTCATATTGACAATGTTTTTTGTCCTAGATGGTCGGAGATGGATTCGACAATATTCAGTCGAACGGACAAGTTTCCATTTTTTTTCAAGTGTATCTTTTTTTTCAACAGGACTTCCCACAACACAGAAATACGAATGGTACGTTAGGAACCACCGCCACTTAAGTTCTTTTATCATAATAATTCAAAACCATAGTATGGATTTTTGATGCATTTAATCGAAGGTTACACATTTTGTACCTAGTCAAATAGTTTAAAATACACACACACGGTTATTTGTTTTGCTCCTTAGGCTAATCAATAATTAAGATTGACACTATGATTTTAATATTTGGAGCAGATTTTGCTACAACAATAAACGTTATTTAAAGATTTCCCGCTAAATATATCTAATCCGACGCGTTTCTATTTATGGATAATCGTGTGATTCCCTTTACTTCCGGTGCTAAATCACTCATGCGATTCAAAACATGGCGACTACAAGATGTCAACGTCTAGGCACTCTGCGCTCAGTGCTGTGTCTATGTAGTGTTGCAAGACGTATATAAGTTTATTCGTGTAGGATTAACCTGTATATATTGTGAATAATCTGGTCAAAATGACTTCTGTAAAGGTAGCTGTACGGGTCAGGCCCTTGAACCAAAGGTAAGGAAATATCGATATGTCCTATATATAAAAACTTATTTCAGTCATTTGTGGGTCAGCCGAGCATAAGTCATCGACACAGCTAGCAGCTAAGTCTGTACGAGCTGTCACGCAAACGTGATGCAGTTCGAAACCTGACTGTCACGGAAACATTTTGTCATATTATACTGTTCGCTATACGTTACTTACCGTGTTTTCCGAATCTGAAACTGAAAGGGTAGTATATATACCTAGCGTCCTCAATATTACCGCCGGGGCTTCTGAACGGTTATGATGTAAATATTGACATAAGCATAATACCTACATCAGCTGTCACGAGGTTAATCTCAATGTATGCACAGCTGTGGCAGCGCTAGCTCTGTATCAGAAGCAGTGGCTCGGGAGAATAGTAGATCACAAATATATGTTTCATGTTACCTGGCCACAAATTAGGACCAGTACTAGTATGATACATGTAGGTGTACTGGATACACACAAAAAAACCATACATGTGACTCTATGTGTTAATACTCAATTATATTGTGTTCATGCAGCAATTTACCTAGAGTATAAGGTCGTTAAGTTACAATATTCTTCCAGATGTTCTTTGGTTATACCTATTTTTTTTTACAAATGTCTAAAACAGTTATGCAGATTATAAAGCAAAAAAAAAAAAGGTTTAATATTGAAAAAATAAGAAATAAATATTGCTTGGTTAAATGATAAAGATGGGAAGACAGGACATACTTATATATATTACTGTGCCCCTTTGCATCCTGTGGCATCGTTATAATATTCATTGTCAGGACTCTTCTGACTTCATTTTTTCAATTTCATCAAAGTTTGTACAAAGATCAAGTATTAGCATACAAGTTCGTATATCAGGATCCCAAGGTCGACGCCAAGATTAGTGCATGCATGTAGCCACGGAATTAGATTTGTTATCTAAGTCCGTGATGTAGCTACATATTTTAGGTCAAGGGGGCATTAATGATTTATGTTTCCTATAGTTTCATTTTGGTTTATAAACTGTATACAAGTGATATGTACGATAAAAGATGTATATTAAAAGTACATGAGAAACATCCACATTCAAGTTACCGTATGTCACATTTAAAATATTCAGACAGCTTTCATATTTGAGTCAGTGGGTTAATTACTTTTCCTGATCCCTCAACCTATTATTTTTAAAGTACCAGTACGTGGTGTATGGCCACCCAGTTGGGATCATGCAACCTCATGTACATGTATGTACACATGTGAGAAATTGAAGAAATGAACAGATCTTCCTTTCTGTTAATATTAATGGGCGTATTGGTCGAGTGGTTAACACTTCAAAGCCTTCCACACAGGCGGCCGGGGTTCAATCCTTGAAGTCGTCGCAAGCATGGAATATTCAGAGAAAGTGTTTTTCTCCTGCCCACACAACTCCAATAAACCAGGTGGAGTATAAAATGGTCTGGAGTGAATGTTGGGGTATCTGTGCGTGCTGTAGCATTTAAGTGAGGTGGCACTATAAATGATGCCATTGGAAGCATGGTCCCACTACAAACAGAACACAATATAATACATCTCCAGCACCCACGCAGGCATACACATATATACACATGGCCAGGTGGTATAGGACTAGTAGTTAGTGCCTGATAAGGAAGCTCCTGTGAATTCCTCAAAATTGTATTGTTAATGTATATGCTAATTGTATAAATTGTATATCTTTGTACTGTAAAATCTCTTTAGAGTGGCTTATGTTACCTAGATCTGGGCTTGTTAAAAGTATCTCGCCAAGTTAAGCCTCTATCCCTGTTGGAGTATCAATGTTTTTTGATGGTATCTAGATACACATTCAAAATCGGCAAAATGTTTGTACTCTTTGAACTGATAATAAAAATATCAGTTACTTATTGTGTACACATGGAGTCAACTTTTGAAATTATACCTGGGACAAAGCAGACAGTACTTATAGTAGTCCTAAAATATTTTCTGAATTCAGATTACTCATGCAAGTGTGCATGCACTTATACATTTATGCAAAACCTCTGTGATATTTTATAACAAAAATATACAACATTTATATAGTGCCCTATATAATTTGTAAAATTACTATCAGGCATAAAATATAGTTGAACATATATAAATTAAATCGGATTATTAAAGCAATATCACACTAAAAATATGATTTTACCTCTGACACATATTTTTCAGGGAGAAGGACTTGGAGAGTAAGTTCATCATTGCAATGGATGGAAAGAAAACAACCATTGTTAATAGAAAGGTAAGATTTGTACTTGTTGTGTTTAGTTTGATTCCCTGTTGAAGTGTACTTGTATTGTACTCGTACAGTAATATACCAATATACTGTATCAATCCCCTAGCAGTACCTGTGAGCTTATGAAATGCAACAACTTCCGTCTTCTATCCATCCATTCCTTCTCTTAGCTTCTACTACAGAGCCATAATTCCTAGAGGCTTTTTATTTGGTCCTAAGCTTGCTGTTTAGCTAGCTAGGCTATTGATAATATTTTTAGACCACCACCATCTGAATTAAAATCGCCCTTCGTCTGTGGTCCGTTGTCCCTCCGTCTGTCCATCATCTACCATCCATCAACCATCCTTAAACAATTCTTGTTATCACTATTTCTCAGAAAGTATACTGAAGGGATCTTTATCAAATTTGATATGAAGGTTCCCATTGGTCCCTTGTTGTGCATGTTTACTTATGAGACTGATCAGATAAGTACTGAAGGGGTCTTTCTCAAATTTGATAGTAGCTAGGTTCCCCTTGGTCTCTTATTGTCAGTTTTATTAGCTCACCTGGTCCGTTGTCCATCGTCCGTCCGTCAACGTTTTCTTTTAAACGACTACTTCTGAAGAACTGGAGGACCTAGGGTCATGATATTTGGCCAGTAGGTACCTGGAATGAAGTGCTATAAAGTTCCCTCATTAAAATGACCTTGACCTACTTTCAAGGTCACAGGGCTCAAATATGTTAAAAACTTCAAACAACAATATCCTAAGAACCATTTGGACTAGAGTCATGATACTTGGGTATGTTATGAAGACCAGCAGTGCAAATCTTTTTCTTATTCACAGTAATGAGTTCAAAGGTCATCGTTAAGTGCTAGCCGGAGTCGAACGTCAACGTGGGTTATAAGCTTTAAAATAACAATTTCAAATTTCAAACAACAATATCTTGAGAAGCATTTAAGAGATGTTAAAATGTCTTGTGTTCTAGTTACCAAATTTGGTCTGAAGTAACCTATATGTCAGTTTCATGTAACAAAAGAAACAGGTGAGCGATACAGGCCCTCTAGACCTCTTGTTTTAATCTTATAATGTCTTATTTAAATACGAGAGTGAATGGCTGTCAAACAATGTCAAAAATCTTTGCATGAGGTCAACTTGTTTTAGTTGTATTGCTGAACTACTGTTTGTTACAATATATTATCAATGATTTTTCTTCTACATGTAACTTACAAAGTGATTTACCAGAGGAAGTTGTTTTGAGCAAATTAAAGTGTCTGATCTGATGAGGTTCAGATGCATTGAACAAGCTTTGAATCAAATGATAAATTTGATTGATGTTCACAGGTTTCTGAAATGGGTGCTGAGGGTGACCACGCCAGGGAAAATATGCGTCTGAAGGAGTTCACATTTGACCACTCCTTCTGGACGGTTCTTAGGTCTGACTCCAATTATGCCTCCCAAGAAGAGGTAAGTATTTATATCAATTAGCATTTATATACATGATATAGCATATATCATATTGACGTTCATATGGCGCTATGTCTTTGTTATTGGATCTGTTAAATGGTCTAGGACTTGATCTATTTTGTAGGTGTTTCAGTGTCTGGGACTGGACGTGGTGGCCTCAGCCTACGATGGCTACAATGCCTGTGTGTTTGCCTACGGACAGACAGGGTCAGGGAAGAGCTACTCTATGATGGGAAGCCATGTACGTATGTGTCCCAGGCTGCTAACCAACCCTCCATCTTCATATGACCCTGTAGGCTGTTGTGAGAATGCTTACTCTGATCAGGCCCCAGGATTATTAAACGGTTCTAAGTCTAAAATTGTCTGAAGGTTTTGAAAAAGCAAAACACAAATAACTTCATGAACAGAGACGTCATATACATGATTAGCTAAGCAAAAACTTAAGTCTAAGATTGTTTCATGAGCCCGGGGCCAGACAGAATTCTATCAAACCCCTGATGGTTGTTGGCTGAGTTATGGGTAGTGTTACAAAAATAGTTCACTATAGGTTTCTCTAAAATACTGTAAATGTGGAAACTTTCCCAGTCAAATTTTCGCCTTATGCAATAAAATCCATTTTCGCTCAATAATTTCGCCCTTCACATTTGATTACTATATTTTTAAAACACCTAACACTGTTCGCTGTTATGATAAATTTGCCCTCATTGTAATGTCTATCATCCATCATGTTATATTTAGCTCACCTGAAGGGCCAAGTGAGCTTATGCCGTGGTGCAGCGTCTGTCCGGCGTCAATATTTTACTTTAAACTAATTCCTCTCAATAACCATAAGGCCTAAGGTGATGATATTTGGCCAGTAGCATGCTGGGATAAAGGGCTACCAAATTTGTTCAAATGAATGACCTTGACCCACTTTCGAGGTCACATGGGTCAAATGTCTTTAATCTTCAAACAACTTCTTCTCAATAACCAAAAGCCCCAGGGTACTGATATTGGGCCTGTAGCATGCTGGGATGAAGGGCTACCAAGTTTGTTCAAATACATGACCTTGACCTACTTTCAATGTCACAGGGGTCAAATCTCGTAAAATCTTCAAACTACTTCTTCCCAATAACCAAAAGGCTCAGGGTGATGATATTGGGTCTGTAGCATGCTGGGATGAAGGGCTACCAAGTTTGTTCAAATGAAAAGCTTTGACCCACTTTCAAGGTCACAGGGGTCAAATGTGTTAAAATCTTCATATTCTTTATTAAAAAAGTACTCAAACAGAAACATATACATTTTTTGTGCTAGCATATACTTCATTATAGATATAAAAAAAAATCATATACTTTATGCTATTTGTGATAACTGTATTATAATTTGCGCTTATTATTTTGCAGGATGACCCTGGGTTAATTCCTAGAATTTGTCAGGTAAGGAATTGAATTCATTTTTAGAAATCTTGTTAGATCAATGGTTGGAAAATTATATATAACCTCAATTTTCAGATACTGATTATGAGCTGGTTATACCCAGATACCAGTAGAATATAATGTACAATTGTTATAACAGTGTTGCCGAGGTTTAACCAGGAAAATGTATTTCAATATTTTTTGAAGGAGTATTGTACTGTGAAAGTGATTTCAATGTGAATTTAAGAATGGAACTTATTGCATCTTTGAAAAGATGAAAGTACAAAGGACTTAGGGGAATAAAGGGTCATTTCCGGCGTCAGGGGAATAAAGGGTCATTTCCGGCGTCATCGGGGATTTATAATTAGTTGTTATATTTGTCATCTGGAATAAATGTAGTACGCAAATATGAAATTTCAAATTCATTTGACAACTAGTTTAAGAGAAATGGCATTACAAAGAGAGACGTAAACGTGCGTTTTCATAATAAAATGGGTGAATAGCGTCTGTTGTGAACCATTTCGTTGAAAATTGGCCATTTTGAAGGAAATCAACTAAACGCGCTTCAATTTTTGAAAGCCTCCGCATGCAACAAACAAATTAGTATTTGACATGTTTAACAATGTTATACCAGTACTTGTTCATTCGTAGCAAGGAGTTTTTGTTTGTCACATACAGAGGCTTTCATTTCTGCATACTAACTGACCAAAAACACCATATTTTGGCTATCTCTGCATAGCAACACAGTTTTGTTGCTACAGTGTATGGTAGGGTATCTATGCATGAGCACTGGAACAAATCAACACCGTAAAAGATAGCTCCAATTAACCAATATTGTGTTTATAACAGGAATTAGCAAATAGAGTCAAGTTGAAATTTTCACTTCTTATGAGTCCAATAATGACCAATACCACTCCAAGTCCTTTGGGGTGAAAAGATATTTTTTTTAGTACCCAGGTCAGTAAAACATTGAAATCAAACCATAGGTTATTGAAAACTATTCATTTAATTTACAGGAGCTGTTTTCACGAATGACTGATGAAGATACCAGTTATAAAGCTGAAGTTAGGTGAGTGGGTTAATGGACAAGGTAATGATGATGAGGATAGCTTATTGTATGTAAGCGGGTTTATGGACAAGGTGATGATGATGATGATGATGAAGAGAGCTTATTGTATGTAAGTGGGTTTATGGACAAGGTGATGATGATGAGGAGGAGGAGGAGAGCTTATTGTATGTAAGTGGGTTTATGGACAAGGTAATGATGATGATAATGATGAAGAGAGCTTATTTTATGTAAGTGGGTTTATGGACAAGGTGATGATGATGAGGAGGAGGAGGAGTAGAGCTTATTGTATGTAAGTGGGTTAATGGACAAGGTGATGAGGAGGAGGAGGAGGAGGAGAGCTTATTGTATGTAAGTGGGTTTATGGACAAGTTGATTATGATGATAATGATGAAGAGAGCTTATTGTATGTAAGTGGGTTAATGGACAAGGTGATGAGGAGGAGGAGGAGGAGGAGAGCTTATTGTATGTAAGTGGGCTTATGGACAAGGTGATGATGATGATAATGATGAAGAGAGCTTATTGTATGTAAGTGGGTTTATGGGCAAGATGATGTTGATGATGAGGAGGAGAGCTTATTGTATGTAAGTGGGTTAATGGACAAGGGGATGATGATGAGGAGGAGGAGAGCTTATTGTATGTAAGTGGGCTTATGGACAAGGTGATGATGATGATAATGATGAAGAGAGCTTATTGTATGTAAGTGGGTTTATGGGCAAGATGATGTTGATGATGAGGAGGAGAGCTTATTGTATGTAAGCGGGTTTATGGACAAGGAGATGGTGATGATGAGGAGGAGAGCTTATTGTATGGAAGCGGGTTTATGGACAAGGTGATGGTGATGATGAGGAGGAGAGCTTATTGTATGTAAGTGGGTTTATTGACAAGGTGATGATGATGATGAGGAGGAGGAGGAGTAGAGCTTATTGTATGTAAGTGGGTTTATGGACAAGGTGATGATGATGAGGAGGAGAGCTTATTGTATGTAAGCGGGTTTATGGACAAGGTGATGGTGATGATGAGGAGGAGAGCTTATTGTATGTAAGTGGGTTAATGGACAAGGTGATGGTGATGAGGAGGAGGAGAGCTTATTGTATGTAAGTCGGTTAATGGACAAGGTGATGATGATGATGAGGAGGAGAGCTTATTGTATGTACTACTTTATCCTATTGCATGGCATTATACTTCAAAGTTTATTATAAAAAATAAAAGGTTCTTTTGTGCTGAGAAAAAACAGAGAAAGATGGTCAGTTTTCATGTATCGGTGATATTATAATATTATCTCTAGGCATTCAATAATGAGCACTAAGTACAAGTTTGTTTTATGCATGTTCTCTTTAAAAGTGTGCAATTCCATCAGGGCCAACAAGAAAAACATGAATAACATGAAGTTTAATGGTCTCATTTGCATATCCCGGTTGAAACTGTTCAGGTGGCGCAGAAATATTCCATGATAAACGACCACACTTGGACCGAACTGTATAGGCAGAGCACAAAAATGCAATTTTTTGGTGAATAAAAAGCAATATATTAAGAAAAATGAGTCCTTCTTGTGAAGCATTAAAAAATATTATAACGTATCTTAAAATCTTCATGTGTATTGACTTGTTTTATAAATAAATAAGTTTTGGTCAGGAACGTCTGGACCCCTCAATCTACACGTGCTGAATATTCCTGAGGTCAGCCTTGGTTCAGATCTGCGCCTGTCATTTTCTTTCAGGTTCCACCATTTCAACTGATTGGAACGGATAGGCTAAAGGGGTCTATGTTAAAGGCATTTCTTTTCAGAATAATTGTCATATACACAGTCACCTCAGTCTGCAAATCTTTGAAATAACATACAGAAATATGCGGTAACAAAAACATTTGATCAATGTCTTTTACAGTTACTTGGAAATATACAACGAAAAAGTGAGAGATCTGTTGAAGCAATCCTCTGCAAACAAACTGCATAGCCTTCGTGTACGAGAACATCCCAAACTCGGCCCCTACGTACAAGGTAGGCCTTCTGTATACACATAAGTTTTAAATGCCAGTTAATTTCTGGAACTGATTCCATAAGATGCAAGAATACTATTCAGTATAGATAAACTGGGAAAATATTAACTGAAAAAATAATACAAAAAAAAAAGATTATCTGGTATGTATATTTTTAACTTAAAATAAAGGTTTCATTATTCGTGATAAATCAACATTTTAAAATATAAGTCATGTTTAGATTGTTCTTGTGTTCTTTAATTTTCCTTTTGCATAAAGATAATGTATTAGAAAATGTATTCCTTTCACAATATGACTGGATATAAGTTGAAAACATTATTGAAATGTATACGATAACTCTGAGTGTGGTTTGTATGGAAATTTTAACTAACTTTTTGAGTTATAGCTGTTAGATTACTACTTCACTGATGAATTTCTGTCCTGCTTTCACTTGTTTTCAGATTTGTCCAAGCATACAGTTGATGATTATGAAGACATCAAAGGCCTCATGGATAGAGGAAATTCTATCAGGTATATACATGTACTTCTATCAAGTTTAGCCTCTCGCAGTTATTCATAAATATTTCTTAACGATTTGTGGAATTTGCTCATAATATTCAAAAGAATATTGTAAATAATTACAATTTATATGACACATGTATCTGAATTGAAATTGATATGTTACAAATGAATTATTTTCACTGACACAAAGATAAGGAGATAAGGCATAGGTCAAAAATCAAATGTTATGTTCAGTAGTCTTAGAATGAAAAAATTGGGTCAAACTGGATAGATTATAGTTAGAAGAGAGTGGAAAAAGTAGCACTTATATCTGAAAAAGTTTTAAGTATTTTATGAAACTGAAATGAATTTAAAGATGAATTAATATCCTGGGTAAGTTGGTTACGTAGGGAGAATATTTTAAATCTAACAAGTGATAATTGATTAGCATAGGTATCCATTAAGTGTCTGAGTTAATTATCAAGTATAATCTACAAGCTTAAATCATAGACTGGAGGTGATAAAATCTAGAGTTATATGGGAGAAACACATTTTAGTTATTAAGAAAAATGAAAGGATCATATATAAAAAAGAAATTCATTTACACATGAACTTAAGTATCTTATGACAAGATATGAAATCTGGATACCTGTATCTAGGTTGTTTTCTTTCTCTCCAGAACAACAGCAGCCACGAATATGAATGATACCAGTAGTAGATCCCACGCTATATTTACCATAGTGTTCACACAGGTACGTAATTCACTGATGTATAATTTCCGTCAATTTCGTTTTATGAATACTTATTTATTAGTATTGATGCTTCAAATATTCATAATTTTTTAATGAATTTTCATTGAAATGAACATTTACAGATATTTTGTCATGGTAAATTTTTTACATATTGTATTAAAATTATGTCAAGAGTTGATGTTTAAATATGTTAGCAAAATTGATTTCTATTGGCTCAGAGCGTTTTTCATTAGTATCCGAGACTTCAAAATATTTGTTTTATAGGCCAAATTTAAGAATGACATACCATGTGAAATGAGCAGCAAAATACACTTGGTGGACCTGGCTGGGAGGTAAGACTACTGTGTCGGTTATTGTTGGTAGACCCTCTTCCAAAAAGTCTATAGTCACTTAAAATCATTAGGATATAACAATTTATATAAAGAGGGCCATACTGTAGTCATTTGTCATTATACTATTTCATCAAAACTCTCTTCTTTGTTTATTGTCATCACATTGTCCTTGTATCACAGGTAAAATAAAATTCTCCTTTGACCTGGATTGGATACTTAACTCATTGACCCCTGAAGACACATTTGAACCCTTCCAATTCAAAGGTTGGAATAGTTCATTATGAAATTTCAGGGGTGAATGAGTTAAAGATGATGATTAAAACAAAGTCTGTAATTACTGTCATTAGGTCACCTGAGACAAAGTCTCAAGTGACCTATTGCGATCGCCTTTTGTCCGTCGTCGTCCGTCGTCCGTCGTCCGTCCGTAAACAATTTACATTTTCGACTTCTTCTCCAAAACCCCTGAACCAATTTCAATGAAATTTTGCAGGGACCTTCCATGGACAAAGGTCAACAAAAATAGTTGCCGGTTTAGTCC
>NW_018404833.1:464087-532597 GCF_002113885.1 Mizuhopecten yessoensis | reverse complement strand
GGGTCTCATGTTTCCCTCTGGGGAGGGGGTAAACTTTACTATAGTTTACATAGGGAAATCACATTTTGGACTAACATTTGTTTAATTGCCATTGGAAGTAATTCAATTTGGGTTAGAATTATCAGTATTGGAAAGCAGTTTGATGGTATGCACATATCAGCCCTGACTGAACCCCCGGGGCTGATGGGTGGGGCCAAAAAGGGTTGAATTGACTGAAATTTCAAAAATCTTCTTCTCAAGACCAGATATGGTAGAATCAAATACTCTTCATAGATGGTAGGGTCTTAGGGTGCTTTACCAAAATTGTGAATTTCATGACCCTGGGGTCTCACGTTTACCCCTGGGGAAGGAGGGGGGGGGGCAAAATTTGTTATGGTTTATAATGGCAAATGATGCTTTGAATATTACATGTTGATAACTTGATTGGAATTATAACCCTAAGTTGTCAGTTTGATACTTTGTAAATTTTGAGCCATCCCTACCCCCAAGGGCTGTAGGGTGGGGCCCAATGGAGTCTGTGTGCTAAAATAAAATTTCTTCATTTTCGTTGTTTAGAATCAGAGGTGCTAGTTTCAAATACTTTTCAGTCTTAAATCTGCATGCTAGATATTGAATAAGGTGATTTTATTGTTTTTTGTCACTTTGAATAATATTTCTGTTCATGTTAAAAACAAAAATCCACTCTCTGTATAAATATATCAGGTGACCGTTAAGGCCCATGGGCCTCTTGTTATAAAAATCTGCCAATGCCTTCATTCCAACTTAATTCGTTCTGTATAAACACTGGATATCCAATAATAATCATAATGTTGGCTGTTCGGTAAATTTAAAGATCTTTCGTGATACATGTTAGTAGACAATGATCAATTATCAAAGGCTTATTATAGTTAGCTCGTTAATTACCGATGTCTGATTTTGTAGTGAGCGAGCAGACTCCTCTGGGGCTACTGGTCAGAGGTTAAAAGAGGGTGCAAGCATCAACAAATCACTGGTCACTCTCGGGTCAGTTATCAGTGTACTCGGTATGTATACAGCAAAAACTTCCTGTCTATAAAGACCACCTGTGTATTACGACCATCTAAAGAATACGTTTTTGTGTTATTAAGTGTTGATCACTTTACAATGACAATCTGTCTATTAAGGCCAATCGTCTATTTTTGTAAAGGCTGGGTTTGATCCCTTCTTAAGGGTGGTATTAAAAGACAGATTTTACTGGACCTGAAATCATGCTTTTCAGTAACTTTTATCTAAACAGACCAAATTAAATGATATTTTTAACTGGCAAACTTTTGTAAAATAACGCATGAGATATATTAGAATAAGGTGATATGAACATGTAAAATCAGAACTGAACCGGTCATTTCGACTGTTCTTGATGAAAACCCTTCATTAAATGCATGTTTGTAGTGTCTACCTTTTCCATATCAGGTACAGTATATATCTGCTGATCTCCTCCCCTGAATTTTGCCTTGACAGAATCGCAAGCTTGCAGATGATACTTGACCTGCATGCCTGTGGTCTTGGAGTAATGTTCAATTATAGAGTTAAAATTGAATCATGTGACAGGCTTTGATCTCAGACTATAGCTCTTTGATAATCTGATATTTAAAGCTCAGGTACGGCTGTCTATCAGTGTTTTCATTGGTCAGTTATTTTGGAAGCAATCATATATTGTTAGGTTACTGTGAGCCGTTGTCTATGTCACGACATTCCAAGGGTGCCGAGTAGATAATGGAAGTGTAACCCTTTTATTTTGAAGATGGTGCAAGTTTTTCACTTATTTCACGTTTGCTTATATATGAATCAGTGTTAAAAGTATGTTAAATATTTTCCTAAAAAGTGTCTATGAACATGTTACAGCGGAGATATCGGAGAAGGGAGGTAAATCCGGCAAGACATTTTTCATTCCGTATCGAGATTCCGTCCTGACTTGGCTCCTAAAGGACAGCCTTGGAGGAAACTCTCGAACTATCATGGTGGCCAGTAAGTACTCATGAGTGTTGACATACCTTGTATCCCACATATTTAAGATAAATACAAACACAGAAAAACATGTTTGTAACTATCCTGAGAGGATCAAAGTTATTAGTTCACCATAGTCTTAATTTGTTAATAACGATTCGATGCTCTTACGTGGGGTGTCTTTATATAAAGCATAATTTTGCTACAAGTTCATAGTAAATTTAAACATGTTTTATTATAAATATTGCATATCAAAATGATTTTTTACTTAACTTACTTGTTCAGTTATTCAAGAGGTAGGAATCATTTTGATATCAACTAACTGCATCTACTGCAATACTATAATGTATTAAAAATGAAAATGGGAAAATCTTAATAAATGTTTTATAAATGACAAAAATTAACTTGCATGATCCCACTACATTTTGTAGATAACAAATTTTAGTATTACTACCATGGTGCTGATGTCATAAAGGAATAATGGCGTATACAGCCTTAATGAATATTTTCCCTTTATGATGAAAAGTTTTAGGTTGTTATTATAATTTGTTGTCAGTTAATGAAGAAAGGTCGTTTTAAAGAAGTTTAGAAGGGCAGAATTGTTTTTTACTACCATCTCTAGAACTGTTATGAAATATTGATGATGAAATTGTTTGATTTATTCAGCGATATCACCTGCGGATGTGAACTACGCAGAAACTCTGAGTACACTACGGTATGCCAACAGAGCCAAGAACATCATCAACAGGCCTACTGTGAATGAGGTAAGAACATCATCAGCAGACCCACTAGGCATGAGGTAAAACATCACTAAGCAAACTATCTGGGAATGAGGTATTAAATTAAACATTCATATGATGAATGGATTGTTTTCTGAGATGTCTAATACAGTGTATTTGTTGTATTTTTTGTAATGTTTTTCAATAGTTTTTCTCCCTGTTAATCTTAAATTAAAATACTTGAAATTATTAAAAGCGTGTTGTTATTTGAGAGAAAAAAAGAGAATTTATTGAAGTTACTAAAGAACTAAGAATAAGTTTGATAATTACCTTTTTGTTTATGTTAAGTTATATTTCTCTATCAAAACAAACTTCTCATTTAGATTGATATAATTTTGCAATTATAGAACAGCTGTTGTGATTGAATAAAATTGATGTTATAATAATAATAAAAATAGTGTACAACATTTGATATAGCGCCCTATCTAGCTAGAATAAGCCACTCTAAAGCACTTTACAATAAATGTTCATAGATATACAATTTATACAATCAATACAATTTGCATATGCATAAATCAATGCAATTTTCAGGAATTTGCAGGAGCTGCCATATCAGGTGCTAACTACTAGTCCTATGCCACCTGGCTAATATCTCCCTATGTGTGTATGCCTGCGTGTGAGCTGGAGATGTATTGTATTCTGTTTGTAGTGGGACCATTCTTCCAACGGTATCATTTATTGTGCCACCTCACTTGAATGCTACAGCACAGATATCGCAACACCCACCCGAGACCATTGTATACCCCACCGGGGTTGTTGGAGTTGCTGCTGTTATAATCAATCTCTCATTGTTTATTTAGGATCCCAATGTGAAGTTGATCCGAGACCTGCGAGATGAGATTAACAGACTAAAGACTCTGCTGGGTGGCAATATCGTAAGTTTCCCAGCATTTCTGTAAAGGAGCAGATCTACCTTTTAGCTTAACATCAGTTGTTGATAAGATATACCTGCTTTATATGATAACGGTAAAAATCTGAATACTTATCAGGTAATTGTTTTTTTTTGTGTAGAAGGTATATATAGACGTTTGATGTACATGTAGGTCATGTATGGACACTTTGGCATCAGAATCATGAGTTACTGTAGAATAGATAGAATTTATTGGATGCGATGCTATACACTTTGAGCCTGAGCAGAATGGTTCATTTGACAGAAAGAGTTACTTTAGGATGTCCAGGTAGATTAATTAATGAATTAATTATAATTATATGTTTCATTTTGGACCAACCCTTGGTTAAAGAACTGATTGTTGACATCAGTTTTGGTATTACCGCAGTAATCCAGTCATAAGCTCATGTGTTTATATGTGATTTCCTGCTATGATCCAACTATCCTTTTATTGCATACAACCTGAAGTAAGATAGAAATTTTAGGGGAAAGTGTTGAATTGGCGATTTCCAACCATCACAGAAAGTGTTGAAATAAAAAAACCACTAAAAATACCCGTTATGCAGTTTACTACTTATATATATATTTTTAAATTGAACTGAAAAAAAAAGTACATACATGCTGATTATAAACTGTTTGAATATTGTGTAAATATTATCAATGAGGAAAGGAAGGGACAAATTGAAATACGCTCTGTTGTGCTCAGCATTTTCTATATATAAACGGACATTTATATGAGAATGATATTTTTCCTTGCAGGACAACATTTCAACTCCTAAAGTTCAGGAAAAGTTGCATGAAAATGAAGCAAGGGTAAGTTTTGCTCTGTTCACCATGAAAGGCAGCAATATTGTTGTTGCGATGTTAATCTGGACACTTTAAGAAATGTTCATCAAATCATTATAGAATCAGCATGTTTCTGTGGACCAAGGCAAATGATTAGTTCCATAAAGAATCTTTGGTATCGTCTATATTGTGTGTCTTTTTCAAGGAAAAAAATTGATGAAACAAATGTTGATAGATATGTGTTAAGAAATAGAGAATACATTTTTGCCTCGCAGCAATGAAGTCGCGGAAGCGAGACTAAGGTGTGGATTTTTATGGCGTCAACATTAAGGTCTTGGGTTTAATTTAGTTTCATTGAAAGTATAAGTGCTAGACCAACTAAACTTAGGTAGTATATCTCAACCCATGCATCAAATGTTGGATGCGGCCTCACTTTCACGGTCCATTGACTTTGTCAGCATCTTCATCGACATTAAGTTTTTGCGTTTAAGTTAGTTTCTCTGATATGGACATTGATGGTCAAAGGGGCACAGGCGTGACATAACAATCCAAATGCCTTGTAATATTGAAAAATTATTAGAAAAGATAA
The DNA here is from genome assembly GCF_002113885.1 of Mizuhopecten yessoensis. NCBI lineage: Eukaryota > Metazoa > Mollusca > Bivalvia > Pectinida > Pectinidae > Mizuhopecten > Mizuhopecten yessoensis. Next base: position 527,592 of record NW_018404833.1, on the reverse strand, counting down.
CATAAAAAATCTATACATTACCACTTTAATGCATTCATTGTAAAACATGTGATGGTTTCGTTTTTCCAGGTTAAGGTATTGACAGAAGAATGGGCAGGAAAATGGAATGAGACTCAAAATATTTTACAGGTAATTATACAGTTTTTGTTGCTGCTAATGTGCACCATGATCAGAATAAAAAAAAAATAGGATTTCAGGAAGTTCTCTGTTAAATATGAAGAGGTACAATGTTTCCTATCAAAAAATGGAAATAAATTCTGACAAATATCATGTATTATTTCAAACAATATTACGGAAATTTTGCATATATTATAGACCACTGATGTTATCACATGCGACAGCATGGCAGATAAATGAGTATAAAATGAATACATTATATATATTAAAATATTTTTAAAGTTTCAACACAACCCTGAAGTTGGTCTTATAAAACTTAAGTTTTTTCCAGGAATTGATGAATGAAGAAATATCACAATAAGCAGTTTGATTAGTGTACTCAATTGAATTGTATATACTCCGGTAGTGTGAGAAGAATTTTCATGTGAATTGAATACAATGTAATTCAGTTTGTAAACATCTGATATGTTTAGTACATGTGTCAAAACAAAAAAGTAACATTTATATAGAGAGAGGTATTAAAGCTTATAGATCTAGATAAAATATGGTAACATATTTTAAGGCTTATATGTTTAAAAGTGAAATTGAACTGTAAGCCATTCTGAAATTTACATCCACCACGATTGCTGCTTTCGCTATCTTTTGTCTATCATATGCACCCAGATAAGTGCAAGCCATTACCTGGTATTGCCAGAGTATCTATTGTTTACACTTGATATGTACATTGTGCACACATCATTCCCTCATAATTATGAATTTAATTATAATTAGTATATGGAAGCACCTCACTTTGGAAGCATATTTAAAAACATTTCCGAAAATCCTGGAAAAATTCACGATAAATGGTTGCGACCGAGGACTGGTTTTGGATTGTTCTTGTGGATATAGTGCACACCCCTTTCTTGACACTTTCATTTTTCCTTTAAAAAAGTGTGCACTATACACAAATTTTGACGATATTTCTATTTCTTTATGACTTTAGGACCAGACACTTGCCATACGTAAAGAGGGACTCGGTGTGGTGTTGGACTCTACTCTTCCCCACCTGATTGGTATAGATGATGATATCCTCAGCACAGGGATCATGTTGTACCATCTAAAGGTAAGCAAGCTCTCTTAATGTAAAATCAGCATTTAAGCTGGCGATACCTGCTTCCTTCACAAAACAGAAACAGATATCACCACTAAAATAGTTGTTGTTATTCTGTATGTATTAACGTTGTCAATTTGACGAATTTGGTAGCTTTTCCAGAATTTTATATTCAATTCATTGTTCATTTAGTATCTAGAATCAGTATCTGAAAACCCTTTTTGTACCATTGCTATGGATGTTTGGTTGCAGGAGGGAAGTACCATTGTGGGAAGGCCGGACTCGGAGGAGATGCCAGATATTGGTAAGGATCAGATATCTCATACTGCCAGTTTATTGTTTTTAATGTGGTTCACAGAGGGTATTTGAATCAGTCCCATCTACATGTAGTTATTTTAGAACTATAAAAATTAAATGAATTAAATTTGAAGTTGATATGTTGTCCCCTTGCGGTTGTTTCTGTGGATTTCTTTAGTTAAACAAAGTCTGTGAACAAACTTGAGGAAAATGGTTTCTGTTCTAAATTTATTCATTATTCCACCATAAATTTATCAGATACTTGTATCCAAAGTTACTTGCCAAATTCGAATGAAACTCCATATGATGTATTGATGCATAAATGTGCAATCTATTATCTCCCTGATCCAACACCCAAGATGGTTACAATGTGGCCTCTGCTAAAGACGTTTAGAACTAAAACATGGGCTGACATTGTAAGACTATTCCGTCTTTTCGTATTGCAGAGTTATATGCTCTTGTGAGCAGGTATTGATTGTTACGTCATTTGTTTGTGAGAGTAACGTCATCAATTTTTGAGAAAACGATGTAATTTTCTCACTCAAACCAATGACGTATTACAATCGATACCTGCTCACAAGAGAAGATAACTCTGCAATACGCACTTTAGATCAAGTGATCAGCTTTTAAATTTTGGAATTTAAGACTGGTCAAGACATAAACAGATTCTGTTCATAGTTAATTTTGTAGGAGTGATGCTTAGCAGGTTTGATTTTAATCAATGATCAATTTTAAATTTACAGCTTTAACCTGAATTCTAAAAGGATAGTGCATCTCTAGCAAAAATGTATCTATTGCAATGGCAAGGATGGTTAGCATACTATGTAGCAGTCTTTGTCGCAGTAAATCAGAACTTATTGAATAGTTTTAATACCTGGTCTAACACCATTCGATAAATGACACATTTAATGTTTAACACAGAGATAGCTGGGATAGATGTCGAAGAGAACCACTGTGAGATTGTCCATAAAGATGGGGAGGTAACTCTATACCCACTGCAGGGGGCCATGTGCTCCATCAACGGCTCAGTGGTCGCCGATCCAGTCAAGCTTACTCAAGGTAAGGTTCTGTGACAATATCATAATTTACACCTACCACATCATGATCATAATCACTAAAGTCCATTGCTTTATATATACATTCAAGTATGTTAACTACCACTTTTAATGGCAATGTAATGAAGATGCTTGAATGTGTTGTAGAAATTTATGATAATAATTTGAGGTTCTTATATACCGCTTCATCACAACCTAGTTACTAGGTCATCTCAAAGCGGTTCACAAATTATTATCCATGGTTATAGGGCCTTTGCAATCAGCCAATATCTTTCTCAACTCTCTTGGGAGCATACAGCCGGTGCTGCCATTTTTAGCGCTCACAGCTAGCATTCAACAATTATAGCACTGCCCAACCACAAACTCATTTACAGCTGAGTAGACTGGAACAAGTGTAGTAAAGTATCTTGCTTAAAGATACAACACAGTGCTGTGCTGTGCTGTGACTCAAACCGACAACCCTTCGGTCACAAATCCAGCATCCTACCACTAGACTACTGTGCCGCCTATCTTTTTTAGATAATTTGTTTTTAAAGACTTCTTTATCAAGTTTCATTGTAATTTAATAAGGGGCTGTGATTTTGATGTTTTGTTTAAGGGGCTGTGATGTTGATGTTTTGTTTAAGGGGCTGTGATGTTGATGTTTTGTTTAAGGGGCTGTGATGTTGATGTTTTGTAGGGGCTGTGATTTTGATGTTTTGTTAAAGGGGCTGTGATTTTAATGTTTTGTTTAAGGGGCTGTGATGCTGATGTTTTGTAGGGGCTGTGATTTTGATGTTTTGTTTAAGGGGCTGTGATGTTGATGTTTTGTAGGGGCTGTGATTTTGATGTTTTGTTAAAAGTTGCTGTGATGTTGATGTTTTGTTTAAGGGGCTGTGATGTTGATGTTTTGTAGGGGACGTGATTTTGATGTTTTGTTTAAGGGGCTGTGATGTTGATGTTTTGTAGGGGCTGTGATTTTGCTTGGCAGGACTAACATGTTCAGGTTTAATCATCCTGCTGAGGCTGCTAAGATGAAACAAGAACTCCAAAGTGTAAGTACACTTAGTACTACCTTACATCATCAGTGCCAAGTCAAAGTGTAAGTACACTTAGTACTCCTTACATCATCAGTCCCAAGTCAAAGGGAAAGTACACTTAGTACTCCTTACATCATCAGTCCCAAGTCAAAGTGTAAGTACACTTAGTACTCCTTACATCATCAGTGCCAAGTCAAAGTGTAAGTACACTTAGTACTCCTTACATCATCAGTCCCAAGTCAAAGTGTAAGTACACTTAGTACTCCTTACATCATCAGTCCCAAGTCAAAGTGTAAGTACACTTAGTACTCCTTACATCATCAGTCCCAAGTCAAAGTGTAAGTACACTTAGTACTCCTTACATCATCAGTCCCAAGTCAAAGTGTAAGTACACTTAGTACTCCTTACATCATCAGTCCCAAGTCAAAGTGTAAGTACACTTAGTACTCCTTACATCATCAGTCCCAAGTCAAAGTGTAAGTACACTTAGTACTCCTTACATCATCAGTCCCAAGTCAAAGTGTAAGTACACTTAGTACTCCTTACATCATCAGTCCCAAGTCAAAGTGTAAGTACACTTAGTACTCCTTACATCATCAGTCCCAAGTCAAAGTGTAAGTACACTTAGTACTCCTTACATCATCAGTCCCAAGTCAAAGTGTAAGTACACTTAGTACTCCTTACATCATCAGTCCCAAGTCAAAGTGTAAGTACACTTAGTACTCCTTACATCATCAGTCCCAAGTCAAAGTGTAAGTACACTTAGTACTCCTTACATCATCAGTCCCAAGTCAAAGTGTAAGTACACTTAGTACTCCTTACATCATCAGTCCCAAGTCAAAGTGTAAGTACACTTAGTACTCCTTACATCATCAGTCCCAAGTCAAAGTGTAAGTACACTTAGTACTCCTTACATCATCAGTCCCAAGTCAAAGTGTAAGTACACTTAGTACTCCTTACATCATCAGTCCCAAGTCAAAGTGTAAGTACACTTAGTACTCCTTACATCATCAGTCCCAAGTCAAAGTGTAAGTACACTTAGTACTCCTTACATCATCAGTCCCAAGTCAAAGTGTAAGTACACTTAGTACTCCTTACATCATCAGTCCCAAGTCAAAGTGTAAGTACACTTAGTACTCCTTACATCATCAGTCCCAAGTCAAAGTGTAAGTACACTTAGTACTCCTTACATCATCAGTCCCAAGTCAAAGTGTAAGTACACTTAGTACTCCTTACATCATCAGTCCCAAGTCAAAGTGTAAGTACACTTAGTACTCCTTACATCATCAGTCCCAAGTCAAAGTGTAAGTACACTTAGTACTCCTTACATCATCAGTCCCAAGTCAAAGTGTAAGTACACTTAGTACTCCTTACATCATCAGTCCCAAGTCAAAGTGTAAGTACACTTAGTACTCCTTACATCATCAGTCCCAAGTCAAAGTGTAAGTACACTTAGTACTCCTTACATCATCAGTCCCAAGTCAAAGTGTAAGTACACTTAGTACTCCTTACATCATCAGTCCCAAGTCAAAGTGTAAGTACACTTAGTACTCCTTACATCATCAGTCCCAAGTCAAAGTGTAAGTACACTTAGTACTCCTTACATCATCAGTCCCAAGTCAAAGTGTAAGTACACTTAGTACTCCTTACATCATCAGTCCCAAGTCAAAGTGTAAGTACACTTAGTACTCCTTACATCATCAGTCCCAAGTCAAAGTGTAAGTACACTTAGTACTCCTTACATCATCAGTCCCAAGTCAAAGTGTAAGTACACTTAGTACTCCTTACATCATCAGTCCCAAGTCAAAGTGTAAGTACACTTAGTACTCCTTACATCATCAGTCCCAAGTCAAAGTGTAAGTACACTTAGTACTCCTTACATCATCAGTCCCAAGTCAAAGTGTAAGTACACTTAGTACTCCTTACATCATCAGTCCCAAGTCAAAGTGTAAGTACACTTAGTACTCCTTACATCATCAGTCCCAAGTCAAAGTGTAAGTACACTTAGTACTCCTTACATCATCAGTCCCAAGTCAAAGTGTAAGTACACTTAGTACTCCTTACATCATCAGTCCCAAGTCAAAGTGTAAGTACACTTAGTACTCCTTACATCATCAGTCCCAAGTCAAAGTGTAAGTACACTTAGTACTCCTTACATCATCAGTCCCAAGTCAAAGTGTAAGTACACTTAGTACTCCTTACATCATCAGTCCCAAGTCAAAGTGTAAGTACACTTAGTACTCCTTACATCATCAGTCCCAAGTCAAAGTGTAAGTACACTTAGTACTCCTTACATCATCAGTCCCAAGTCAAAGTGTAAGTACACTTAGTACTCCTTACATCATCAGTCCCAAGTCAAAGTGTAAGTACACTTAGTACTCCTTACATCATCAGTCCCAAGTCAAAGTGTAAGTACACTTAGTACTCCTTACATCATCAGTCCCAAGTCAAAGTGTAAGTACACTTAGTACTCCTTACATCATCAGTCCCAAGTCAAAGTGTAAGTACACTTAGTACTCCTTACATCATCAGTCCCAAGTCAAAGTGTAAGTACACTTAGTACTCCTTACATCATCAGTCCCAAGTCAAAGTGTAAGTACACTTAGTACTCCTTACATCATCAGTCCCAAGTCAAAGTGTAAGTACACTTAGTACTCCTTACATCATCAGTCCCAAGTCAAAGTGTAAGTACACTTAGTACTCCTTACATCATCGGTGCCACTCCTATGTTTTTTCTGGCGTTGCAGCAATGCCATTATCATGGATAGGATATGTGTAATGATGGACAGGAAGTGAGTTTTCAGTTTTGCAGTCTGATTGGAATTACTGAAGGCAAATTAAATTACATACATTCAGTGGCTACATTGGCAACTGACAGCATGGACACTGGGTGTGACTGCTTTCTTACAGGGGACAACCCTAACTTAGCTTAGATTTTGGTGATCATCTGTCAAGGTTAAAAGGTCAAAGTGGGGAAAGGGGGGTATAACATTGTATATCAATGTTAAAGCCACCACTCAGGTGTTTTTTTATTCAAATTATTTAAGCTATGGTCATAATAAACATTAATTTTGACTGTTTTAACTTTGTTTTCTATTTAATTCTAGTGTGGATTGAGTTTCTCCCGAACATCCCTTCTGGGTCACTCCATGACAGACCTGTATAAGTCTTCTGAGAACCTCTCCCTCCTGGCCGCAGGGTAGGTGTTCAACATATTACATGGATGGAGTTAATGTGGTATCACTGATTTGTTTACTTTTGTTGTTCTTTCTCATTTAAACTCAATGTAAAATGTTGTTGTTATACAAAAGATTCCCTATAGATTTAATACATTGTATTTCATTCATAATTATCTTTTAAAACTGTACAGTGATTAAGATTTACCCAAAAATATGTACATTAAAGATGTTTTACCCTGGTTATTTAAATGTGAATATATTTGATGACGGAGAATGTTTTTATTAAAGCTAAAAAAATCACTTTTGAGTTCACTTTCGTAATGTATCGTTATTTTTTCCGAAAACAATTTTAAAATATTTTAAATGTGCTTCAGATTTGAGTTGGAACAGAATAATCAAGAAGATTTAGCCAAGCTTGAAGATAAAAGGTAAGTTTTTCATTATAATCAGAGCATTTTATCATCATTTCTGCATTAAAAAGCATTCTTTTGTTTAATTTAATTTAATTGTTTAGAATTACAAAATGTAGTTTTCATTTTACATTTATAGCATTTTCAGTGTGTATCTTACATATTCTTTTCATTCAGTTTTTACTTGGAACAAATTTGTTTCCTCAAATTTATCTAAGAAATACAGGTATGAAATATTTCCTTTACTTATCTCTATGGTACTGTCAATTATTTCATTTATTTATATATATATAATTATACTTCTGGCTAAATCCAAGCTGTATTTGTAAGTATCAGAATTTTCTATCAACACATGTGCCATTATTATCATCAAAGAATTCATGTTTTCACATATAACCAAAGAGTCGCTTCTTGAATTAAAACCATATTTTTTTTGCTGAATATTGATGATCTATATCATTTCACTGACCAAAATATTTTAATCAGTAGATAGAGTTATTCTTTAAGATACTTTCTTAATGATGTTAATTATCACTCCATAACATTTGTGTTAGATACTGATTTAGCGCTAAAAGTCTATAACATTTGTGTTAGATAATGATTAAGTTTTGTAAATGGCATGCGTTGCTTTCGTTCGCAGGAATATGCAATATTTGCGTGCTCGCAATGTTCAAGTGTGAGTTTAAGCTTTTTATGGAATGTTTTTCCCATGACCTTCGTTGGGTACATTCAAGAACTGGTGTGGATACGTAGTGGAATCTATACAGCTATCTGCACAGTGCTAGTTACTAAAATATTCTAGTTGCACTTAAGATATATAAAATTCAAGAAATGAAAATTTCAATTTAAAAGACTGTTTGGCAATTATTAATTTGTTAAAAAAAAATTTTTTTTTTAATTTTCATAAAAATTATATACATTTTAGTGTCATACTTAAGTATGGAAAACTTTTTCTGCAAATTTCACAAATTAAAGTATCGACAAATGAACTGGATGTTTATTAACATTTTAATGAAAGTTGTTTTAAAGATCATGAATAATTCAATGCAACTTTGAATTGAGCATCAGTGTTATTTGCATTAGATCAGCTGCTTAATTTATTCAACTGAGTAAAGTTGAGTTAAACCCGGATATGTTAATAAACTAGCTTCGAAAATATCAAAATTTAGTGATAGAAGAGATAAGGAAGGAATTCAAACATGTGCCTAAATTGATACATTGGCTGACATGTAGACGATGACCAGCTGTCAGGGTATATTTGTGTACTCCCGTTCTTGGTAAGGGTCTGGCATAGCTACAGTTCCTTCTCAAAAACTTTATATATATATCTGATCCGAGTCAGGATGAACAAAAACACACTGATATAATTTTTTCTGTTAAACCAAGCATGTAGGTGATGGTTCAATATTTTACAAATTCTTTTTTTTTAGTTTATTATAAGAAGCAAAGTTATCAGACTCAGTGGATTTTTTTTTGAATTACATTGTGTATGTGGGTTTATGTTTTGCAAATTTTAAGAACAATTACTAAAATGTATCTGAAGGTTTTGATTAATTATAAATTTAAAAGAACATACCAGGTAATTCCTTACTTGTTTTTTTTATTATTGAAGTGAATACACAGTTAGCATGGGGAAAAAAGTTTCGAGAATAGTAACTCTCTAACAATTACTGGAATGTTTGACAAAGAGCATTGATTAGGTTGAAGATATTTGTATATACTTCAGTCAGAACCTCTTTCAATAAATTTAAAAGCTTTTAGAATCTTGCTTTCTTGCATATATTTCACATTTCTAATGCCTTCATATGTTGTTTAACTGTCAGAATATGTTGTCGGAATAAACAATGTTTTAATTTTTACTTGTTATGCCTTTAATATGAACATGCTCATTACTACAGCATAGAGTCACAAAGTAGGAACATCTGTTAGACATTTTCTGTGATAAAGCATAATTGTTGGAGATATCCTGATTTGAGGGTTCAGTTTATTACTTAATAAAAAGATGTAACTAGACTGTATTGTATTTCTCTTGGCTTTTCCCCTCTGTAGTATGCCTCTGTCCATTGTGTTACATAGAAAATATATCAGAATGCTGTAAAACCACAGCTCTTTAGACCTGCTTTTCTTACAGAGTGTGGTTTTCAAACTGGAAGCCTTACAATTTTGAGAGCTTTTGTTTTGTGGAGATAAATTCTTGTGTTGATACCTGCTTGCTTTTTAGGTGATTTTCCTGGATTCGTTTTTAACTTTTGAATATAAATACCAATTCAAAAAACAAAACAAAATTAGATGTGTGTAATTGTTGAAATCAAAATTCAGAAAACATTATGATGAGAAGTGTAATTATGAAAAATTTAATTGAACATAACATGTATTATGATTTAATTATTTCTGAAATATTACTGCATATACCATACCATTGCAATATATATACTGAATAATAGAATGTCAGTGTTTGCAAAGACCTAATTTGTGCTATATATAAATGTGTTTTTAATAAAAATGAAATTAATGAAAATGTTCACCTCACAACCTTTTGTGTGCCTGCCAAATCAAATGAGGAACGCATTATGCTATCATGCTGACTGTCTGTCTCTCTAAATAAACTGGTGACTACAACTAGTCTCACAGTTTTCAACCCAATCTTTCGAAACTTAGCGATTGTGATGGGAATCATATTAAGTTTAGGATGTTGTATAATGGGAATGCTGTTTTCTATTTAGTGATTTATGGCCAAAATAATATGGACAAAGGGAGGTAATCTCTAAAATAAGTTAAGTGAACAGGAAGCAGGAAACTGAATTACCTTGTCATGTTCCTGGGCATTTAAGTGAATTATGTTCTCCTGTTTCCAAACAACTAAGAAGTAATTAAAATTTCCAGAGGAATAAAATACAAATGTTATTTTCTTTCTTGTAATGGTTTCAATAATTTGATACATTTTGTTACCATTTTGAAACATTTTGTTAACATTTTGTTACCATTTTGAAACATTTTGTTACTATTTTGGAACATTTTGTTACCATTTTGAAACATTTTGTTACCATTTTGAATGATTTTGGAGGGTTTTCAGTATGAAGTTGTGCACTATGTTACAAAAAGTAATCCCTTCTAATTCCATTTTTAAAGTACTGTTGTTGAAATCTTACTGTTCAAATATCAGAATCTTTGACAATGATATATTGATACGGCATCTTTTATTCCTCCAACGGTATGTGTTCCCCTCAATTGAGGGTATGTTTTTTGCTTGGCTTTGAGGTGCCATGGATCAGTTAAACATGGGAATGGAAGAAAATCGTGTGAGTGTTGTAGAATTTGTTACAGATATATTCACACCTGCACACTTATACAGTTTCCACTTATATCTATGCTTGTGTATTGTAGATTACAGATTGGCCGTTTGGAGAAGAGACACATGAAGGCAGATGAGGACCGGGACGAGGCTCAGGATAGCCTAGAGAAATATGTTCAGGAAAAGCAGGATCAGCTCCTGATGATGCAGGAACAATTTGATGAGGTAGAAGATTTTGTTAAAAAAAAATCAGATGCAATTTTGAAACAAAATGTCATTAATACAGGGATCTTGCTTTCCTGAATATGTTAGAAAGTTGAAGATCTACCTATTATGTAAAAAGGTGGCAATTTTTTTGCTGCAATGTTTCGTTAAAACCCATATTCTGTTAAGTATATGTTCCACTTAGTACTAGTTTGAAAGGATCCATAATGATGGTCTATTGAATATCATGCATGGTTTAAATTTGTCACATGACTATATCTTGAAACTCTATTAATACATCAATGTCATATTTTTGTGCATTGATTTACAACTCATTTATTATGACTAATTTTGTCTTACTTAAATCTTAATGAAATGGCATTAATGGTTTCCAGATTACATTATTGACATCACAAAAGAGAAAATAGATAAAGAGCCAAAATGTCAGAATTTTTAATTGACAATTATCAAGGGACACCACTGTATAGTACCTTCCTTTGTGAAGTTTGCACTTAATGATATGCAAACTGTTTGATGATTTTACATTTATCATGTTAAGCTTGCATGAAATTCTGTAATTTTCATGGACAAAGTACACTGTATACCATTTATATCATAATTATATAGTTGGATCTTCTTTACCTACTTGCTTGTGGTTTTTGAGTTTTTACTTTTATAATTTTGGCCTGTTTTTCTGTTTTTACTTGATTAATGTATCAATGCCACTGATCAATGCATTACTCATGAGTTGTTTCAGAAATATTGAAAGATTGCTTAATATTTGAATTATATACAAAGTCAAGGATTGATGTTCTCAGTTGTCTTTACTAAAAGTCAAGGTGGTTGGTAGACACAGTCGTCTTTCACCAAGATGGTAGGAATTGTATTTCGTGATTGGATATAAAATGGTCTAGGGTCACATCCCTGTCGGTATTACCAGGGTATTCCAGTTTCTTCCTTAAATACACTTCCATAGGGGTTCATCAAGCAAGATGAAAATATATTGAAAAATGTTTAATTGTCATATCCCATATTTGACAGTCAATATTACAGACTGCATTCATTGTCCAAAGAATGTGATAAAATAACATCTTTTTTTTCTTCCAGGAAATAAGCATTGGAGAAAAGTTGAAGATTTTGGAGGAGAAAGAACAATTCATTACTCAGCAAGCTGCAGCCAAAACACAGAACCTTGACCAGGTATATTTTATCAGTGGTTTTTTTGGTCTATTTTTATAGCCCAAGACAGGCTGCTTTTCCTATAAAAATACTTTAATTTTTCCTAAATGAAGAATATCTGTCCAATTACAATAAAAGGAATGCTACATTTTTCCAATTCATATGCATGAAGAAACAGATTGTTGTTAAATTTTATGTAAAAAAGCAATGAATATTTCTATCTATGTCAAGGTAAAAAAAATCAATTTTGAAATGAAGAGCAACTTCGGTAATTGAGATTATTTTTTTAGCATTATAACATATATTGCTTGATTTCATGTGTCTTTTCTGTTCTGAATAAAACAAAATGATTGTGAAACAAAAGAAATTGTGAATGAACATTATCTCAAAAATCAATAAAAATAAATTCCACTCAAAAGTAAATGATTTCACAAGTCAAAATTTCAGTTTGATTTTCTTTTTCTAATTTTTATTTGTTAAAAAGATAATGACACGTTTTGAATTTCAGAATATAAATGGGTGTTTGTTTTGGTTTCGGTAAGATGGCAGTACAATGTTGAGGTTAACTGTATATTTTTGAGTTTATGATTTCCAGGACACCTGCTGAATACTATGTACAGAATGTAACTATCCAAATAAGATCTTCATGATTCGAGGGTATTTTTTATATGCAACAGGAAAGTGAGAAAATTCGCCGACAACACGAGGAGCAGACGTCACAGCTCCAGGCCCTGGTTAGCAGACGAGCTGAACTAGACAAGTTAAAGGCTGACACTGAGGTAGAGGTCACAGCTAAGGTCAAGGATCTCATGTGTCAAAAGTCACAGGTAAGTATGTGAGCACCTGTTTGGATTGCTGAGTGTCACATATATACTTGACATTGTGGACGTGTATACATTTATAGAGTTACAATCCATCTTGATTTCAATTACTTGCATTTGTCCAAAAGAAGGCCATTTGCCATTTAAGGGGGGTGNTTTTGTAGGTTGAACAGAAATTAAGTGCTGATATGAATGAACTAAAAGACATGCAATCTAAATTTGAAATTGGAAAAAGTTCTATACTGGATAATAACAATGATGTGAAATCAGAAAACCTGTCACTTGAACAGAACAAATGTGAGTTTCTCGCTCAGTGGGAAAAAGATAAAGAAGCTATGACGGATAAATGGCGTCCTCCTTTTGAAATGATTGAAGTCAAGAACCAGCATATAGAGGAAGCATGGAAGGATTTGTCAGAACATGAGAGGAAACATAAGTTACGGGAACAAAACCTGCAGGATATGAGTGATGAAGAAAGAGAGAAATTTGAACATGAAAAACATGAATTAGAAATGGCAAGAACTCTTCTGAAAGAGGAGGAAGAAAGAGTCACTCGTGAGGAGAAGGAGCTAGTTGACGACATAGAAAAGGAAATGGATGAAATGGAGCTAAAGAAAAAAGAAAAACTGAAAGAAATAGAGTCTAAGAAACACGATGTAATACTCAGCTCTGATGAGGAGTTAGGGACAATGTTACAAAGAATCTCAGAAAAGGAAAAGGTTTTGACCAGTGCACGTGAATCGGTCAACAGGATTGATAAGGAGTTGGTGTGCTGTGATGATAAATTGAGTGAGGTGGTGGACTCGACCACAGGGGAGCTGGAGGAAATAGGGCAGAGGCAGGAGAAGCTGACCGCCAACATGCTGGACGAGGAAGCGGTCAGTAAGACGCTGACCGATATCAGTAACAAGGTCATAGAGGTGGAAACTGACTACAAAAAGGAGCTGAAGACAATACAATCAGAAAGAGAAAGGTATATATCACAACATACCATAAGTGGCATTACTGGTATATCTGAAGTTATCTTTTAGTTAATCTGATCAAAAAAATTAAAATGATATAGAAAGTTTGGATGTCTTCTAATAATATTTCTCTAGAAAATCTTTTAAAATTGTGCTTTTTTCACTGTCATTAGATTTTTGCAACTTTGCTAAAATTGTCAATTTGTCAGGATTTGGTTTTCACAGATTTCAGGTTTAATGACAATTGTACATTGTACAAGTTTCTATAGTAAAGATTGATTAATTGGCTAAGATTTTGCAGGTTGTGTTTTTGCAGAAAATTTTATTTTGGAAATAAGAATTACAAAAATTTGATTCTTACAAAAAAAATTACCTTGAAGGAAGAGGCAATTTTGAAACAAATATTGATATTCCATAAAATGTAATTTGGTTAAAATTTAATATTGCAAGGGAAATTTTATGTTGATAATTAATGCTTTGATAAATCAAATTAAATTAAATTAGATTAAAAATTGTTTCTAAATACCATGGTTAATTGACATTAACAGTTGTTTCATTTTTTTTCATTTTTTTTTATCTGATCACTTATAGAAAAAAAAATCAAATAAAAAATTAATAAAGGTAAGTGATAAGATAAAAAATGAAACAAAATGAAACAAGTGTTGATGTAAATTTCAATTTACCAGGGTATTTAGAAACAATTTTTTAAAATCACTTATTGTTATAAATGTACAATTGTTATTTTTAAAGTGATGTCATTGAGCTCAATATCGGGGAAAAAACAAAACTCAAAAAGATAAGGGTGCTTGACATTGGTGTAAAGAATTCTGTATATTTGGATAACTAAAGGTTACTGATGAACAAAGAAGCTACAGCATTGTGTGAAGCAGAAGAAAACAGTGGGGAGAGGCTGTCTGAAGATGCCAGACTGGAGAGGAAGATGCAGGTAAGTAGGGACTTATTTGTTTGCTTAATATTGTGCAACATACAATAGAAACTCATAGATCACTTGTTTAAAAATTCCACTAGGTACAAATAATACCGCCAACTGTCTTAATTATATGCCCAGAACACCATATTTCAACTAAAAAATAAATCACAACTGCCCAATAACATAGGCAGTAACAAGATGGAGTCATGGTCAACATCACTTTCCAGATTCATATTTAACCACTTATGTACCAATTTAAAATAAATAAAAAATAAAAATAATATTTCAGATGTAACATAATGCTGTTTGATATCATTGAGCAAGTTGGAGTGCATCAACACTTCAAGAGAAAAGTACTGCATTTTGCAGGAAGCATTGTGATGTTGTAAAGAAAATATAATCTGTAGCTTCTAAAACTAGTATCATTGATTTAGTATTGTGAAATATTGACGCTCACTAGACCAGGCCCCAGGATCATGAAACAATCTTAAGCTTAAAATTGTCTAACATTTTGACTTGGCCAATCACAAATAATGTCATGAAAAGTGATGTCATGTGCGATTGCACATATATAGGCACTGTCACACTCTAATGATTGTAGTATTTATTTTATAATACCTAAAGGCAATCTAATTGTTGAAACAGACTATGGAGTTACCAAAAAGCTTCTTCATATCATCATCTACAATCTAATTGTTGAAACAGACTATGGAGTAACCAAAAAGCTTCTTCATATCATCATCTACAATCTAATTGTTGAAACAGACTATGGAGTAACCAAAAAGCTTCTTCATATCATCATCTACAATCTAATTGTTGAAACAGACTTTGGAGTTACCAAAAGCTTCTTCATATCATCGGTGATAGTGTCCTTTTGTTTCACTACCCAAAAACACTTGTTTTTTCATATCAATTCCAACTGCTTTTTGTATGTTCGTTTGATGGTACGCTGCATGTTTTAGAGTTCTTATCCGTCGTCAAAAGTTTATCCAAATCACCAAACTTGACATCTGCAAATCTTGCCATTCTTTACTTCATTGAGCAGACGGCCGATTGTTTCTTCTGACTATCACATGAATGAAGCGCTTGGAAATCTCACTCATCTCAGCGTTACATCTTCAAACTAATCACCGACGAGCACCTGCAGAACTACATGCGTGATGATTCGCAAGCAAAAAAATGTCGGTTGAAACAAACCATTTGCGCATCTTCTTTGCACGGTTACTATTTTGCACTGTTACACACACTGTCACCCGTTGCTAGGGCGTTGGGAAGCAATCTCCCGTTGACTCAATGTTGTAGCGAATGTGACAGTGTAAAATGAATAATTTGTTTCGACCAATCAGATTATAGGATTTTCACTAGAGGTATAAAAATAAAAATATGTAATGTTTCCTGAAATACCGTATTTTCAAAACTGCTTCAGTAAAGAAATATTTATTGTTTACTGGAGGTTGCTATCTTGAGGTTTTAATTACATAATTTCTACAGGAGATAGAAGCACTGAGGAAGGAAATGGAGGCAGGGAGATCAGATCTGGAGGAGAAACAACGACGGTTTGAGGAGGAGAGGAATGCCGAAATGGACAAGATCGAGTATGAGGTACTCAAGCTGCAGGAGATGGAGAGACAAGAGAGGTACGTGTGTCGACTGTGATGACAGTAAACGTTGAAACCCACGATTTAGACTGTTCTGTGTATATTGAAAATAAATGAAAAATTGTAATAAAATCCAGAAAATATTAATGGAAAAGTGAAAAATTTTGCAATGTGGAAAGGTATGCGTTTTTTCCTGTTGAGTGAACTAGACTGAAAATATCCACACTTGAATATTTATTTATTCGTAGACAATAGGTGTATAGAATATTTATTCGTAGACAATAGGTGTATAGAATATTTATTCGTAGACAATAGGTGTATAGAATATTTAATCGTAGATAATAGGTGTATAGCATATTTATTCGTAGATAATAGGTGTATAGAATATTATTTATTTGTAGACAATAGGTGTATAGAATATTTATTTGTAGATAATAGGTGTATAGAATATTTATTTGTAGATATTAGGTGTATAGAATATTTATTTGTAGACAATAGCTGTATAGAATATTTATTTGTAGATAATAAGTGTATAGATTATTTATTTGTCGATAATAGGTGTGTAGAATATTTATTTGTAGATAATAGGTGTATAGAATATTTATTTGTAGATAATAGGTGTATAGAATATTTATTTGTCGATAATAGTTGTATAGAATATTTATTTGTAGATAATAGGTGTATAGAATATTTATTTGTAGATAATAGGTGTATAGAATTTTTATTTGTAGATAATAGGTGTATAGATTATTTATTTGTAGACAATAAGTGTATAGAATATTTATTTGTAGACACTAGGTGTATAGAATATTTATTCGTATACAATAGGTGTATAGAATATTTATTCGTAGACAATAGGTGTATAGAATATTTATTCGTAGACAATATGTGTATAGAATATTTATTTGTAGACAATATGTGTATAGAATATTTATTCGTAGACAATATGTGTATAGAATATTTATTCGTAGACAATATGTGTATAGAATATTTATTCGTAGACAATTGGTGTATAGAATATTTATTCGTAGAATAGGTGTATAGAATATTTATTCGTAGACAATAGGTGTATAGAATATTTATTCATAGACAATAGGTGTATAGAATATTTATTTATAGACAATAAGTGTATAGAATATTTATTCGTAGACAATAGGTGTATAGAATATTTATTCGTAGACAATAAGTGTATAGAATATTTATTGGTAGACAATAAGTGTATAGAATATTTATTGGTAGACAATAGGTGTATAGAATGTATAGGTTTCAGAACAATTACCAATGTGAAGATTACCACACCACAATCAGCTTAATGACACAATGCAAACATTTCCCCATGCAAAAATTGCCACTTTTACCGTACAATTGAAATAACTTTGGTCTAGTCTGAAATCTGTTATGGTATGAATCACCACAATTAACATGATATTAGGAAGGAAATTTAAAAAGTAACGGGTACATTAACTTGATTTAAAAAAAAAAAAAAGTCTAGCGGAAAGAGAAATTACATTATTTGACCCAATTTGGTTTTAATCGATATTTTCACAGCTCTGTTTTAACAGTGGTTATATTTGCAATATTTGCAGGAGGATTCAGCAAGTCCAATACAATTCCTAGTTATTACCTAGGTCAGTTGTACATTTTCAGGCTAAATCTTACGCAGCAAGATTAATTTTGTTGTAGAATAAATGCCTTGGTTGAGCAGGAGGTGAAGAGAAGAATGTTTGAAGAGAAAGTCGAGCGAGAGAATAGGAGAAAGGTGGAGCGAAAGAAGGAGCAGCAGGACAGAGCGGAGGAGATACAGAAGATAAAGGAACAGCACAACCGAGAAGTGCGTCAGCTGAAGGCCAGGCTAGAGAAGATCAGGTACAGCCACATCTCCCTTACCCCTTCCACCACTGTGGACCATAATGGACTTACCCATATCAATTATGTATGGTAGAGTTCATTAAAGCTACATAGGGGTGAAAGAGTTAAGAGACCACCTGTATGTTTCTAAACATTTACTCTGGTTGGTGAGTATGTATTGTGACCACCTAGTGTATGATTTCAACCTGTACTGAGAGACCACCTTCATTAAGAGACCACTGTTTGAATGTCCCATGCTAAGGATGGTTACTTAATACAGGTTTGACTGTGCTATTCTCAGTACCATGTATTAAAGGGCCAGTAACACAACTGACCAGTAGTGTCTACCATTGTTATCCAGCATTACGCCCATGCTTGTTTATAACCCCACCCATATCTTTGATAGCCAAGTAGAAGTAACTAGAAATGCTACTCCATTGTCCTGTAATAAGCCCACCCCCCAATCCCAATCCTACCTCCACACAAAATTGAGTCAGAGATTATATTTATGTGCCTCAAGCTCCTGTCAGCTAATTGCAAGTCAGATATGGTAATAGCTTTTTTTTGTAAATAAAACTCTGTTTACAGGTGAAGAACACTTACACACATACAAATTTTGATCGCTATATCTTTCCTTCAGTATTCCTTCTGGACGTTTTTCAGTTTATTTTGATTTTGTTCACAAGAAAAAAAAAGAAATCTATAATTTGCAATGAACTCGATAATAACTAGCTGGTGTTTCTTTTTCTTTGAAGTAGATAAACAAATCTTATTGACTATTTAATCGTTAGCATGATACTTTTGACAAGACAATTATTTTGAATTAAGGTCTAAAACATTGTCTTTTCAGCAATGGAAAACCATCCAAATCAGCAAATTCCAGCAAGTCTAACCCTTATGCTTCAGTAATGGTGAGTACATTTTGAAGTCTAGTAGTACAGCTCTATGGTTCCACTCTCTGTGGATAGAGTTGTCTCATAACCTGTGTTGTTAGGACGGTGACGGTCAGTCTATCAATCTACCTGTGTAGTGTAGTAACACTGAAATGAATTGAAAAACTCACTGTTACATTGATTTTATGTATACCTAAATGTTTCTGTTGTGTGTTTCCTTCTTTTGAACATATCAGTGATATTTCCAGTCCAATTCCTCACCCTGTTTGCACATTGTATTTCAGTCATCAGACACGGGACAGGATGGCACAGGGTCACCTCGTCGCCACAGTGTAAGTTCAAAATTTTAAAATCATTCTCCCAATGTATTATTATCACACGTAACTCGGATAAAAAGCAAGATGTTGTGTGAGTTTTCAGATTTAAGAATGGAATACATCCTTTAATGGGAGAAGTGTAATGATTACTTTGAGTCACCTTGATAAAATAAAGTTACAACAGCCATGTGTTGTGACATCATCATTGAAATATAGAAACACCAATCAATGAACAGGTTTTACTTTTGATAAAATTATGATGGTATTTCTGGTACTTTAAAAAAAATCTTTTGTTTATCTTTACATTAATTTATCTTTGCATTACTTTTACATTGTCTTTACATTATCTTTACATGATCTTTATCTTTACATTATCTATATCTTTACATGATCTTTACATTGTCTTTACATTATCTTTACATTGTCTTTACATTATCTTTACATTGTCTTTACATTATCTTAACATTATCTTTACATTGTCTTTCAAATGTGTTACAACCAAACAATGTATCCTATAGTCATTAGGATTACTAAAAATGTTTCTTAATGACATGTTTGTTACATCTGCATTGAATTAGAAATAAAAGATGATCGGACTAATAAAAAACTTTGATATTTGAGATAAAAAGGGAAAATGATATATTCAGGTTTGTCGTTAAAAAGTTTCACCAAACACATATACTAGTACTGTCATCTGTATACTTTTTACAGAGTTTTTATGAAATGTTTAAATTTTGAGTCGACTAGTCTGGAATTTATACATTGTTATGTTGTTAATGCAAATGAAAGCAGTTACACCTTTAATTGGCATTAAATATTAGACATGGAATTAGTTTGCCTGCAAGATTTTTTCCCCACCAGAATTTTGCCATCTTGCCTTTAATATGAGTTAGCCCAGTGTTGGATTCACCCTCAGCTGTTTTAAGACTAAATGTCTTTGTGGCAGTTAAATTTTGCTCTATGTTGACTTTACCATTCTTCAACAGAGGAAAGTGTGAACATAGGAGTGGGGGAGAGAATTCCTCATTTCCCAACTTTGAGTGGTGAATTATATATAGTGAATTATATTTTTGCACAGAAAATAAAAATGAATTATTATTAGGAGGTATGGTAGTCTTGTGGTAGAATGTCAGGCTCCTGACCGAAAGGTTGCGGGTTTGAGTCACGTCACGGGACGGCACTGTGTTGTATCCTTAAACAAGATACTTTTCTATGCTTGTTTCGTTCTACTCAGCTGTAAATGTGTATGTGGTTGGGCAGTTCTTGAAATGTTGAATGCTAGCTGTGAGCGCCGAAATTGCACCACTGGCTGTATGCTCCCCAAGGAATTTAGAAAGATATTGGCTGGTTGCAAAGGCCCTATCGGATAATTATTTTTGAACTGCTTTGAGATGTCCTAGGACCTAGGTTGTGATAAAGCGGTATATAAGAACCTTGAAATAGTTATTACTTTTATCATTATCAATTAATTTGTTTCCCAGATTGAGCCCCTAGGTAGTAGTCTCACTCTGTCCGGTGACCTAAATCTACTGAAGGTTACGATTCCAACGTACCGTCTCCAAGGTTACGGATCTGACCACCATTACGAATATGAAGTGAAAGTAAGAACTTTTTTGTACTGTTTGTGTTTATATCAATTAAATAATAAACGATCAAATATTGTACATGGACATAACAATGTCAATCATGCTTTATCCTCCAAAGATTTCTTTTGTGTTAAAAATATTTTTGAGTTCTCAATGTGAATTTTTATTACAAAAAGAATTTAAAGGATTCATATATAACAATGTTTTTGTTTAAAAAAAATATATAAATATCTGTAGCTGTTTAATTTACACACCCTCAATTTCAAACTTCAAAAGTTAAAAAAGTTCTTGAAAACAAACCGTTTATGCCTAACTGTGTAAATAAATTAATGGCTTTAAAATGAGACAGGCTGGCTTTAAAGAAATTGAGTCTGGGATTCCTTACAAAAATTAAAATAAATTGCTGCTTGATAAAAAGTCTATTACAAACTTCCAGGTCATTATTGGAGATGATTCCTGGACAATTTATCGTAGATACAGCAGGTTTCGACAGGTACATCAAGACTGGAAACGCAAAATACCTGAGGTTTGTTTGTAAACAAAAATTAGCATTCTTTTTACATTCAACGTGTATTTACAAGCTTCATAAGACATAAATTTGTTAGAAACTCCTCCGCCGTTTGAAAATATTTTCTGAAAAATGATCGTTTATTTCAATATGGGGTAGTCATGTTTCTGATCACTTTCTAGAATAATTAACTCCCCGATTATCATAGAAATATTTATCACTTTTTATATTCAAAGAAATGTTAATTTCGACTTTTAGACTATTAAGACTCAGATTATATTTAAATTTGCTCTTTTACAGATAAATTCACTGGTCTTTCCTCCAAAGAAACTGTTCAGTAGATCTGAAAAGGTAGTGGCAGAAAGGCAGAAACAATTAGAGGTATGTTAATAATTTCATATTAGTTTTCTTTTCCAAATTATAGTGAAGATCATTTAAATTAAGTACTGTGATTTACTTTAGAGTTGTATCCCATTCAACATTTTTGATAAACATCGTCAAATATTCCAAAAGACACAGAACTGGAGTGCTTTTTACATATCCAGGTTGAAACAGTTCAAGTGGCCGAGAAATACTCCATCATTGACGCATGCACTTAGACCAGAACTGTGAAGAACTTATAGACAGAGATAAAAATGCACAGTTTCGGAGTGTTGTGACAAATAGAAACAATATATATCAAGAATAATAATGTTCTTCTTAATTTCACACGTCCACTTCATAAATTCATACCCTTTCCTAAAATAATGTTCTTCCATCATTAAATTCACCAAATGTGGAATTCATGGGGGAAGGGGGAACATGTAAAAGTATTTTTTTTGCATACGCCCTTTAATTTGTCAAGGTAAGGTAGAAATGGAGATGTTCCTTTGTTGGAGCTCTCCAGAAAATAGTGACTGTCGCAACTCGTACTGAAAATACTAGAGGTTTTTTTCCCTTTTTGCTTCTTGTTTCTATGGATTTCTAGATACTGCAAAAAAATACAACTAGCAATATTACAGCAAAGAAATTTGTCGTTACTGTAGCGATGGCCTCTGATGTGAAATTATATCATTTTAGCAAACCTACGAAAAATAATGAAGGGTAGTAATTTTTGTACTTCACACACAATATTTCAACAGCCTTAATTATATAGGATTAATTTATTGTTTACTGCTTTGTTTACAGTTGTACATGCAGAATTTCTTGTCCATCTGTCAAAGAACGCCATCTTGTTCCCTGCATTCCTCCAACAACAAATATCTCACCAAACAAGTTTTGTGTGACTTTGAGACTTTCTTCAAACGAGGGTTGTTTGAGGTGTCCAAACACGGTGCCACATGATGGAGTCAGCATCTTTAAAAACAAACAAAAAGAAAGTTTTTTTTCTGTGTTAAATAAGAATTTTTCTGTTGCCTCGATACATGCTGTATTTTCGGCTCTGTTACAGATTTTATATTGTGCTTACATTTCCATGCAATGGCTGGTTGAATTGTTATCATTACTGTGTTGTCACCTTACAATTTGTTACCTGTGATTACACTGCACAGCTATCGATCCAGCAGTGATTATATAAAACAGGTGGTGTTATATTTGTTACATTTCAATACTGAGGACATGTATTACTTATACCCCATTAATGACTGAACATAAGATTGTTAAAAAGGTATCTGGTTTGGAGATTAATTTTTTTTCTTCTGTGGTGTTGTACATATATAGTTTTACGAGAAATTAAGCTCAAACTTAGCTGGAAGGGAAACACCAGGTGTTAATATCGAGGTTTGGTTGTGCATTCTTTTTTATATTTACCACCTGTAATCCATATATTCTAGGCTGGGCTTGGATCCAGACGTGGTAACATTCCAAGTGAAGTAAAAATATAATTGTTATGAAATATTATTTAATCGTTAAACATTAAAGTCTATTAAAGGTATTTATAACAGGTATTATTGATTATATTTTTGCATAATTCTTTACAATATTTAGACATATTAAAGTCATTGAAATATTTCAAAATGTTTTAATGTCATATACGGTATCATATTTACATTTCCTAGTCCCATATACAAATTATCTATTAAGTGGTATTAAATATGTATTTAATAAATCATGATAATGTTATTGACAAAAAGTAATAACGAACATGAGCATGAGATTTTAATGATAAATATAAAATGGAATATTCATGAAAGTCTTGATAGTAGTAACTTTAATTAAAGTAGTAACTGTCATTGATAGAGTAACTGCCATTAAATTAGTAGCTGTCATTAATAGTAGAAACTGTCATTAAAATAGTAACTGTCATTGATAGTAGTAACTGTCATTAAAATAGTAACTGTCATTGATAGTAGTAACTGTCGTTAAAGTAGTAACTGTCATTGATAGTAGTAACTGTCATTGATAGTAGTAACTGTCATTAAAAATAGTAACTGTCATTGATAATAGTAACTGTCGTTAAAGTAGTAACTGTCATTGATAGTAGTAACTGTCATTGATAGTAGTAACTGTCATTAAAATAGTAACTGTCATTAAAATAATAACTGTAATTCAAGTAGTAACTGTCATTAAATTAGTAGCTGTCATTAATAGGAGTAACTTTCATTCAAATAGTTACTGTAATTCAAATAGTAACTGTCATTAAATTAGTAACTGTCATTAATAGTAGTAACTGTAATTAAATTAGTAGCTGTCATTAAAGTAGTAACTGTCGTTCAAGTAGTAGCTGTCATTAAAGTAGTAACTGTCATTAAATTAGTAGCTGTCGTTAAAGTAGTAACTGTCGTTAAAGTAGTAGCTGTCATTAAAGTAGTAACTGTCATTAAATTAGTAGCTGTCATTAAAGTAGTAACTGTCGTTAAAGTAGTAGCTGTCATTAAAGTAGTAACTGTCGTTAAAGTAGTTACTGTCATTGATAGTAGTAACTGTCATTTAAATATTAACTGTCATTTAAGTAGTAACTGTCATTGATAATATACTTTAATAGTGCCTCATAAATCAATCCAATGTTGATTGGGCTGTCCAAAAACCATGCCAGTGTTTGAGGGGAGAAATTAGCCCTTTCCTATACTAAATTGTTCCAGTTACCAATCAAGAAGGCTGGATTATAAATCATTGACGTTCCACTGTACCTGTTGTTTGTAGGTCATTAAATATTTGAGATTAGTCTTATAATGTTAATAGCTACAAACGCAGTACTGTTGAAGGGCTACAGTAGTAGAGTTAACTGGCTATATTTTTCTGAAGGGTTGTAAGGTTTTAGCTGTTACTATTCTAGTAGCATGCTTGTTATGTATATTATCTCATTGTTACCAATCTCATTAAATGGTGATCATTGTAGTATTATATATTTTTATGTTCTTGTTTTTATTAGTATTTATTTGTAGTAACATTATAGGTATTCTTCAGATCAAAGAACTTTATGTTGTTTTTCTATTTTCTTTCCCTGTTACTTGTTTCTTTCCCTGAAATTTTCCTTCAAGACAAATCCAAGACAAATCCAAAAACTTCCCTCTCAGAAAAATGTTAAAAAAAATGAATTAATTTTAGCGTGAGGACTTAATTTTTACAGCAATTCATTGCACTGAAAATTTCAGTGATTCAGTTTGATTATATCTTTGAATTATTTAACCACTTTTTTCTGGTTAGTTGCCAATGTCTTGTTATGAATTAATCTTTTCAAATTTTCAGATGTTGTTATAATACTAGTAAACCAAATAGAATGCTTAAACTTGTATTTTGGAAAAATATTTGTACAAAGTTTATAAAGAGTCTGTATTTTTTAAGTTTAAAAACAGCTAATGTTAAAATAAGTATCAAAAGATATGTTTGGGTCTGAAATCTAAGATAGAAAGGGAAAGCAGAAACACAGGTTTTGTGCTGTTTTGGGAAAAAAGATGGTTATTAGAATCAATACATTTGGAATTCACCCGACGTGTCTGGAAACTAAAATATTGTAACATATCCACATGGAATACATTATTGATCGCTTAAATTCTAGCATTTTGTGTACTGCAAGTTTTATGGCAATATTTTCCCAACACATTTGCCTTCTTATTTTTTTCGAGTGAATATCAATTTCGAGTAAATGTGTTGAGTAGTAAAATGAATACCAAGAGCTTGCACTAAGTGTTTTGTGGCAGCGTTATCTTAACCCTTTCACCACTGTAGACCATAATTGACTCATCCATATCAATGCATGGTAGAGTCTACTAAAGTTACATAGGGGTGAAAGGGTTAAAATGGGTAGGGTAGCCTTAATACTATTAATTTTGAACTCTTTGTGATCATGCTTATTAATAACAAACAATAATTTTCTTTGATCTTTCAAAAATATATATGATAAGATGAAGAACAAGCAATTTCTAGCAACATCCTTGATATTTTTTGATGTACAGATTTCTTATTTGGTTTACCAACTGATAATGTCAAAGGAAACTTCTAGTGTAAAAACAGGTGCCCTTTTTCAATTCTTCAATTTTCACAAGTTTTGTTCTTTCTGTTCCTTTTGAATATAACTCATTTAAACTTAATATTTTCAAACTTATTTACATTTTAAAACTTTTCATCTACATTGTAAAAATGCTGCTGCTGCTGGAACATATTACAGTACACAGTAGGTCTTGCCAAAACGCCACAGTTGTTCACTCCTCTAGATAGTTTTGTGTACATATATTAAATATTTGTTGTTGTATGAATTATTTCAGACATTGGCTCAATGCCAACAACACATTGAGTACGCCTCAGACTAAATTTGAGCTGAAGTTTAACATGTTGTTCAATACTGGTATACAGGGAATTCAGATCTAGTTCAGCTTCAAGCAAACCCAATTGTGTTGGTGGTGTTGGACCCTGGTGATACAGAATAATTCAAAGTTATATGTGACCATGCATCTAATTATGTTTTCTAAAATATTGTGTCCTTTTTATGAACGATGTTTAAATGAAAAGACATTTGTGTTGTCTTATAATACATAAGAAATATATATGTATGCATGTGGAATACTCACACATGTACTATAAAAGAAAGCATAACACCAAAATAAAGGAGCCAAACTCATTGATTAAATGGACAGCTAGATGTTCTGGCCCCATAGTCATGAAACCATGCTCAAGCATGGAATCTGTACTCAAACCAACTTTCTTGTAACTGGCTTAAATCATGTCCGACGATCAAAAAGTCAAATGTAAACATTGAAAACAGTATTCGGGTAAAAATCTCTAAAAAAAATAATTGACAAAATAAGATTTGTTAACAATTTATAACGGGAAGAAGAAATTTGGCTTGACAACGGTTTCATGAATACAGGCCCAGGTAATTATACGCTGTCAATTTCGCATAGAACTGCTTTAAGATGACCAACATGGACAATAAAGAGGCAATCTGCATATGTTTACACCCCCTGGGGTATAATTAGTACTTGCACGTGTGCATGCATCTGTTTGTCGGCCTATCCGTGCAGACTGTAGGTTCTGAAGCATATTTTAGCTGCTGTCTTATACATGGGCATCAAACTTTGTACATAGGTACATAGCACAAAAGGGGTGTGTTACATCCTAAAATGAGGTCACTGTGGCCTCATTTTGACCTTTGACATCAAGTACTCAGATGTTCTGGAACATCTCAGCTGCTGTTTCATTAATGGTCATCAAACTATAGGTACATCATGTAAAGGCAGCTTGTCATGTCCTAAAACGAGGTCAATGTGGCCTCAATTTGACCTTTGACCTTTAATTCGAAGACTAGATTAAGTGTAAATCAGGTTTCCATAGCACATATTGGCCATCATTTCGTGGATGTTCTCCAAATCGTTCAGATATGTTGGGAGCAGAGGTATATGTGAGGCCTTGCTTCAAGTAAAAGCTAGTTTATATATCTGTTCATATTCTTTCAGAAAGTGTGTGTAATAGATTGTTTGGTTAGTGTGAATGTTTCTGTAGGCAGGTTACACGGTATTTGATAGACTGTGATGACGTTGAGCAGGCATTTATAGAAAGCCTTATGGTGCTATATATGTGTTCATGAGGAATACTTGAAAATCCATTTGAATTTGTTATAGTGGCATATTTATTATATATAAATCCTTAGAAGTATGTGTTATCACTACATGTGGTTGGTTGGTTTTGTTATCTACTGTAATGTTGGAGAGTTCTAGAGCATCCTTCTTACAAGGGGACTCAATTTTATGTTAAGGGGGCAGAGGGGCGGGTCCAAATAGGGAAATAAAGGTAGAACCTTTAAAATCCTTTTTCTACCATAGGGAATGAGGGATTTCATCCAAATTTGGTCTGGAGCATCCTTGGACAAAGGGGACTCAATTTTGTACAAATGGTGAGTTTGGACCCCCTGGGGGCAGAGGAGACAGGCCAATAGGGGAAATTGAGGTAAAACCTTTAACATATTCTTCTCTTACCATAGGGATAAAAGGATTTTATCCTAATTTGGTTTTGAGCAGCCATGGGCCAAGATGACTTTATTTTGTATAAACACTAGGTGTGCCCCCTCTGCACTGTGGCCCTTCTGGATGCAGAGCGACGGAGCTCAAAAGGGGAATTTGAGGTTAAAATCGTTTAAATCCTTCTCCTTCTGTACCATTGGAGGGATTTTATCCACATTTGACCACGAGTATCCTTTTGCAAAGGGGACTTAATTTTGTAATAGTAGAGAGTGTAGCGCCTCTGGGTGCAGAGTTGCGGGGCCCCATAAGGGAATTGGAGGTTTAAGTTTTCAAAATCCTCCTCCCTCTGTACGATTTGAGGGATGTCATCCAACTTTGGCCTGGAGCATCCTTGGGAAAAGGGGACTAAATTTTGTATAAAAGAGAGTTTAGCTCCTCTGGGTGCAGAACTGCTGGGCACAATAGGTGATTTTGAGGTTTAAATCTTTAAAATCCTTCTTCTGAACCATTGGAGGTATTTTATGTATTAAGAATAATTTCCAATGGTTGCTTTATTATCCAGGTGAGCGATACAGGCCCTCTGGGCCTCTTGTATTATTTTGCTGATGAAAGGTTTTTGAGGTAAGACTGTTGGCTATAATGAAGATTTTGTGTGACTGTAAAAAAATTTGCTTTAATCGTATTCATTATTCCTTGGTAACCATGAAATCTGCAAATGTTTACACTCAACAAAAGTTTCCCGTCGTGGAGTAGTGTTTATTAAAGATCTTGCCAGAAGGAAACTGGTACAATGAAAGTTGGGCAGGATTTATTCAGTCCATTGGTATACACTTCATGAGTTTGTTTTAGCAAGGTCTTTATGTAGTGTTCATAAAGAATTTCGTTTTTTTGTTGTCATTCACCAGGAGATGTATGTACCTTGTATGATTGAATCCCATGTTTACAATGTGCTAGTTTGAAATAGATGTACAAGGCCCTACAATCAAACAGACCCACATTTTAATAACTGGTTCCGTTTTAATAACTGATGTATCTGGTAGTGGTGATAACTTAAATTCTCGGAACATTTTCCAACTTAAGTTGATTTCCAGAGCATACATGTCCGGTCTACCTCATTAAAAATTGATTGAGTGAAAGGTGTTAATCACTGTTGATAGCAACATTTTGCATGACATTAACACAACCTGTCGTAAGTATTTTTCAAAATCCAATAATATATCATTATATTTGGTGAGTAAGCTCTTGCGTTAAAGACTGATCAAATGGAACATTTATGTTGTCTTTAAATATATTTTTTTGTGAAGTAATCGGCTGATGAAAGTTTCCAACGGAGATGTATCACGTTTGAGGAGGACGGTTGCTTATTAACATTTGCATAACAAAATTCAGCCTTGCATTTTCTTTTGATCACGTAGTAGTTTTGAATGTCATGTTATCTTTTAGAGGTTTTTGTCGAATGGTTTCAGCTTCGTTTTATTCTATACAGGACCAGTGTGATTTTGTTAAGAAAACGACTTTGGTCTGATCTGTTTCAAATGGTTCCTTATGTGTTGACATTCTGTAGTTCCGTTTTTGAAACACAGTTGTTTCAGATTTCTGAATTCGTTGTTTGTTACCAATAAGTGTCTAGTAATTTTAGAAGCCGTATAGAATCAGAATATTCTATCACCAGTAGAAAGCAATTTCAAATTTTAAAATGTTTTAAGTCTTCCTTCTGTATTGCACCACATGTACAACAAGCATGGCTTTCAAACGTGCGGTATGATACACCAGGTCTAAACGTGATATTATATTTAGTTGCATTTTCACTCTGTGACAGGGTGTATGATCGTATATCCAGCAGGAAATGCACTTCCGTTCTTTCTGTTTGTTTATATGCATGCCACGTGCACAGACATTTATAAAATGTTGACAACAAGCAACATAATACATTGGAGAAAAAATAAGAGACAACATTTTGTGGAATAAATTATTGAGCAAAAACTGATTAGTTATTGTATTTTATAAAAAAAAAAAATGCACTAGGAAGATCTTGTATGTATCCCACAGGACCCGTATTCATACTCAAACTCATATCCTGTGCTAAAGCCCAATTTCTTGCTCCAGTTATAAATAAATGGAAAAAAAACACACATTTTGTCGTCGGTTTTGATGAATTTTAGAGAGACATCAAGCCAAAATCTGTTTCAAATATTTAAGCAAATTACAAAGTACTTAGCCGGGAGCTTGAGAAAGGTTTCATGAATACGGGCCCTAAATGTATTTCAGAAAATTCTCAAGAATGTTTTTTGTTGTTTTGTGAAGATAATCAGTGCTCTTTTTGTTCACGTAGAGTAAATTCGAAAACAGTTGAATGTACACCACTGAAATTCCTGGAATGATATTTACTTCTATTTTGTTCCTAAACGAAAAAAACATCCCAGGACATGGATCAGTTGCAATGAACAGAGTTTTAAGTTATGATTAGGGAGCACTTTTTGAACAACAAACATAGAACTTATTAAAAGAAATTCCTTATGCATTGTAAACCAAAAAATCAAACCAATGCACCCCATTTATGAAGAAAAAAACGTGAAGTACTGTATGTCACCCTGAACACTAGGAAAAGAGCAAGTGTATGGTATCCATTATGATTAGGAGCTTACATTATCTCGTCCTCATACAAGCGAGCTCTCATTCTTCCGTGTACCATATACAAATTTTATATTAGTGTGCTTTCATTCTATAAGATATTATGCTTAATTTAGTATATATCTAATTTAAAAGAGAGAGAAAGAAGAGTCCGTACAGTTCTACATGAAAGCTGCAATCGGGCCTCTGTTGTACTCGCCAATGCTAGTATCTGTATTGTTGAGTTCTTGCCACTAGATATGCCTGTTTGTAAAGTTTGTTTAGCTCACCTGCTCCGAAGGACCATGGTGAGCTAATGCCATACCGCAGTGTCCGTCGTCCGTCCGTCAAATTTTCCTTAAAATAATAATAGTAGCGTTTGGTGTTTTTTTATTATAAATAAAAATAAACTTTTATAAGTTTTGTATAAACGGTAGGTGTTGCCCCCTGGGGGCTGAGGGGAGGCATTTGTTGAATTTCCATTGGAATTAATTAAGTTCCCGCAAGATGTTACTGTGGTCTGTCGCCGCTGGTGACCAAGTAAATTGTTCGGATCCCTGGCTCCAGATGCTCAAACCTACAGATTGATATAAGGGAGGTAACTCTCCGAGTCGTAATGTCCTCTGAGTAACTACGTATACACGTCGGTGAAGTCAAGGGTGAATTGTA
The DNA here is from genome assembly GCF_002113885.1 of Mizuhopecten yessoensis. NCBI lineage: Eukaryota > Metazoa > Mollusca > Bivalvia > Pectinida > Pectinidae > Mizuhopecten > Mizuhopecten yessoensis. Next base: position 496,633 of record NW_018404833.1, on the reverse strand, counting down.
ACATTGTACAAATATACTCGTCCTACCGCTTAGGATACGAAATTAAAATTAAAAACAAAAACAAAGAAGATTAGAAGAATTATTAAACAGTTGTATTTGTTAACGAGGAGATGCACATTTACAGTCTGAGTTTTTCAAAAGATGTTCTGTTTATTTTGCTGATCAAGGTAAAATGCCAAAGACTCCATTTACCCTATCGTCACTTATACGTAAACACATAGGTTTGATAATCATTACATTTGATGTAATAAAATATGAAAAAATATATTTAAAAAAATCTTTATTGTATCTCAGTCTGGGTGTATATCTCGGAAAGCTATTAAATTGTGTGAAAGTTGTCATTAAAACAGCAGCAAAACTTAGTTTAATTAAGACAGGTAATATTCAAATAAAGATATTACGGTAGGTGTGCGCAAGGATCAGTACTTGGTTTTCTAGTATTCTTCATTTACATCAGTGATGTTGCTATTAATCTATAAAATGTAAACTAAAAAAAAAAATGTTGTCGACACCTCTCTTTATATAATAGTTGACGATATTGTGAAGCTAAACAAATTATTGATAATGATTAAAATATTATCAAAGAATGCACAGGTAAACACTGGGAAATATTCAACCAAAAGAAAACCGGCAGTATGTTTGTGAGACAGAAATCTTCGAAACCTGACCATGGTGATTCACTGATTTATGCATGCAAATTTATCTCACAATTTCGTTTTCAATAAACTTTTCATTTCTTGTTTCCAAGACTTACACAGAACGAACTTTCAATATTCGAAAAAGTCAATAAAAATACTCATTTTTAGAATCCATTCTTCTTTGAAATAATTTACCTTCAAATATAAAGGAAATTCACAAGTTCAAGTATTAACAAACATATCTTAGTAATAACAAATCAACAAGTGCTCCGAATTACTTTAAATGCGGAAAAGACACACGCTTTTTATAACAAGGGTTAATTTACCTCACAATACTAACAAAGGGACACAGATGAACTTAGGTTTACATAGGTTTCTGGATTAACGAGCGTCCATCAATATCATAACCGTTTCCATATGACAAAGAGTGCGTGTCCGGTTTTCCTAATCTAGTCGGCTAAGTATGTAAGGCAGGAATTCACAGAAAGACTTGGAGTGACACAGGAGAAAGGCAAATGCGGCACGGAATGTGATTGAACTTTAGAAAAGCAGAAGGATATGTGTGTATAGATTAGGTATACTACTTACGTCAACTCGATTGGGAAAATCACACACGCGATCTCAAGTAAACTCTCCGAATACATATTTAAAAACTATACGTTGGTGTCCCTAATCCTATCATTACCTCTTTTGCTGTAACCCATCTTTAATATCTTATATGTATATACATATATAAATTTGTATTAGGTTATTACGTGACACATTAATTTTGTATATATATTTTCTGTTACGGAAAGGACGTAAGTAAGTTGCAATAACTTTTGTCCAATCCATTTGTCTTTTGTTGCAATAAAATTGATTTAAACTAACGAGGTCCGATTTAAGTAGGTTTGATCATCAGGTAACCTCGCCAGTTATTTTTAAATTCTCCCAGCCAGAACAGGTTTATTGTCGGTTTTCTAATACCAGTTACGAGAGCTTCGATTTTATAGCTTTTTTTCTATCTCTCTTCCAGAAGTAGAGAATCATTCTACTAACAAGACAAGATTTTCTTATAAGCATTAAGTTAATAGTTTGAAGCTTTTATAATATATCATGCTTTAAAACATGAACACATGCACAGGGGCATGGATCGCTTTACTTGTAATATTAAAAAAAAAAAAGGGGTCTCGTATACATGATGAACATAACCGATGCACATTTAATGAAAAATATGTGCGAGTAGTCTCCCTTTAATCAGAACAACATATCAAATGGTATCGAATAAAGAATAGAAAAAGCACTTCAACATTATATATGTTTATTTGTGTACATGTAACGGTCCATATTACTGTTTACATAAAAATACAAACTCCGGTAACACTCATTTCCTGATGCAGCACTGTTTGATTGTTCCCTTCAAGCACAATTAATACTTCGTTTGTTAAAACGTCATAAGTCGAGATATCAGTGTCTGTTAACATCGATCCTAACCTACTGTGAACATCCCAGAGTCACGAACCTCAACAATACATGTGTTTATTTATGCAACACCCTTTTTTAAGTTTTTACATAAAGAACAAAACACTGTAACACTTATTTCCTGACGCAGCACTGTTAGATTGGTCCCGGTAAGTGTAATTAACACTTTGCTTGTGTTAACACTAGCTTGTTATATATACAATTAAAATGTCTTACTTAAGACCGGAAAGGTATCAGAGATTGTTGACATCGATCACCCCAGTTGTTGACATCTCAGAGTCGTGTAAAACCACAAGATCAGCTATACTTGTTTCCAACACTGCCGCGCACTGTTGCTGCGTTGCTGTTGGTTGATAATTACAGGTAAACAAAGGTGACATCTGCGTTCTTTCAAAAAACACACCTTGTGATATTGTTGACATTGATTCAGATGATACTGGAAAACAATTTCCAGAAAACGCACATGCACTTTCTAAGCTATCGGATACAACCGATTCGTCATTTGATACTAATGACAATTCTCCTGAAGACGAGGCTAGAGTTCCTACGGAGCACAACGAAGAGTGTGAACTTCCGGAAAACGTCTCGTCTTTGAATCCACATACACTTTGTCCTTGAAACTCTTGTTGCTCACCGAAAACGTCAAGATTTCCGTCAAATGGTATTTCCGATTCTTCATCCAGGGTCATTTCCATCAGAAGTTTTATGTATGACGTCGATTTTCGAAGAATTTCGAGCTTACTCATTTTTGGAGACGTCCAATCTATCGGAAGCTTGTCTTTTAGATTAACTAAAAGATCATTGATTCCCTGAACCCGGCGTCTTTCCCGCTCGTTTCGTTTTCTTCCAATACGTTTATGTAGAATGTCCATATCAGAATGAGGTGACCTCCCAAATGAATTGAACTCCAGATTCATGCAAGACCGACTGATCTGGATATGTCGTTTCTGATGAATACAAGTCTGTTTGACCGTCAGAAGATTGGCATACTATATTTATATAATTTGGGAAGAGAAATGATAAATTAAGGAGACAGGACGCGCTAGAACACGCAAGAATCACTTCTGCTAAACACATGTCGCCGGCATGTTTCGCCAATAACTGTGCGACAGAGACTTGTAGACTGTCGACTTTTCGGCGTGTTCTTACTCAGCTAATTATTATATGCAATTTATCAGTAATTTTCTATATTGGTTTGATCTGGGTGCTAAATGTTGCAGTCATCAGTGGAAGTGTTTACGTGTAAACCGATTTTCGGCACATTTGAAGTCCAGTTAATCTTTCGTGCTGTCTCCAAAACTACGTGAATTTGTTGCCGCACGTGACTCCCGCAATTATCACCTCGTTAGAACGTTTGTCAATTTCATACCTTCGAGCAGACGATACGTTGCCGAAGTCCCGTGAAAGTCCCGTTATAGCGACAAAGCATTGTGATTGAAGGGAAAACTGTGGAAAACAATTGATAGAGCTAGTCCGCCATCCTAGGTAAACGCTTGGCTTTCCTCGCCGAATGTTTCTTTGAAGATTTAAAGTTCAAAACGAATCGAAACTCATGCAAACGACCGTGCTTGTGAGAAAAACTCTCAATTATCGCATCATTATCTCATCGTTCCTTCTACGTATCATCAATGTACGATTTCGGAATCAGGAGAGCTATTTATTTTGGTAATAATGCTCTTGGTTTGTTAACACACACTACATTTACAATACAATGCTTCAAAATATTTTTCTGCATGAACTCCTTGTTTTTTGTCTCCTGCTTACAAATATATTTAATTATAAATAGCACGACTGTGAGTTACAATGTATAGATTCACTGTATGATTTATACATGTTAATTTCTCCCCTGTATGCTATTTATATATAACGCGTAAATTTTATATATAACATAAATTATTTATATCTAACGCGTATAATTTATTTACAACGTGTATGATTTTTATAACGTGTATGATATATATATAACATGTATGATTTATATATAACGTGTATTATATCTTACGTGTATCGTTTATATATAACGTGTATGATTTTTACATATAACGAGTATGATTTATATAATTATGACGTGAATCATTTATATCTAACATGAATGATATACAAACTATACACAACCTATCTAATTTATATATGACGTGAATCATTTATATCTAACATGAATGATATACAACCTATACACAACCTATCTAATTTATATATGACGTATACAATTGTTATGTATCTTGTATGATTTATGTCCATACTCTCGGCAGATTGAATTCTCTTTTGAGAAATGTAACGGACACTTTTATCTTTTTCGTATAATAAGTTGTTCGATATTAAACTAGTATTAACGAATCTTGGGAACTCCGTGAGTTGCACACATTGTAATGTTTAGTATGCTGTAGAAGGTACAAATCAGATCTCAACTGAATTTCACATCATGGAATTGAATTCAATGAAACACTGAACAACCAGCTACGTTTCTCTAATTGATCTTACATACAATTATGCAATTGGGTAGTTTTTAAACATTCAAATCCGCTTCCCCGAGAAAGATAATTCTGTAATAAACCAATTCACAATCGGTATAGCATGGTCCTTTGTAACTCTTCAAATTGGAGGAAATAAAGAAATAATCTTGCTAGCCAGTGGCGGATCCAGAGACCTATCCGGGGGGGTTTCCAAATTTCCGGGGGGGGTGTCCATGTGGGGAAAAATTGAGGAAAATGGTGAAAATACATGATTTTTAAAGAAAATTCTCGGGGTGGGGGGGTTTCCTGAAGCCCAAAAAACCCCTCTGGATCCGCCACTGCTAGCTATGCATTGGTGACGCTGTTATATAAGGCTCGCGTTACTTACTTTACGCAGTCCAGGCTGTACATTTCCTGTATATTAGAAAATTATAGGTTTTCTCGCAAAATCCATCATAGCTTTAATTTGTGCTGTATGTCACTAGGTAAAATAGAACATTAGGTACAACAGAACCTCAAAATGCTGGACTGTGGACAGTAGTATGTACATTAAAACCTTATCAGTGCGGACCTTTTTGAAGTAGAACCTCGTAAATCCGGACAGTGTACGGTATACATGTAGAAGAACCTCGTAAATCCGGACTGTGTACAGTAGTATGTACATTAAAACCTTATCAGTGCGGACCTTTTTGAAGTAGAACCTCGTAAATCCGGACTGTGAACGGTAAACCTTTGATTATCTTGACTGTATATACATGTAGAAGAACCTCGTAAATCCGGACTGTGTACAGTAGTATGTTCATTACAACCTTATCAGTGCGGACCTTTTTTAAGTAGAACCTCGTAAATCCGGACTGTGTACTGTAAACCTTTGATTATCTTGACTGTATATACATGTAGAAGAACCTCGTAAATCCGGACTGTGTACGGGAAACCTTTGATTATCTTGACTGTATATACATGTAGAAGAACCTCGTAAATCCGGACTGTGGACAGTAGTATGTACATTACAACCTTATCAGTACGGACCTTTTAAAGTATAACTTCGTATGTTTATCTTGACTATATCAAGACGAACCTCACTAATCCGGACTGCGAATAGACAACCTCGTTAATCCAGATTGTGTACACTAAAGAGCTTCATTTAATTCGTACTGTGTATAGTAGAACTTCGTTAATCTGGACTAGGTACAGTAGAACTTCGTTAATCTGTACTGTTTACAGTAGAACTTCGTTAATCTGTACTGTTTACAGTAGAACTTCGTTAATCTGGACTAGGTACAGTAGAACTTCGTTAATCTGTACTGTTTACAGTAGAACTTCGTTAATCTGGACTAGGTACAGTAGAACTTCGTTAATCTGTACTGTTTACAGTAGAACTTCGTTAATCTGGACTAGGTACAGTAGAACTTCGTTAATCTGTACTGTTTACAGTAGAACTTCGTTAATCTGGACTAGGTACAGTAGAACTTCGTTAATCTGTACTGTTTACAGTAGAACTTCGTTAATCTGGACTAGGTACAGTAGAACTTCGTTAATCTGTACTGTTTACAGTAGAACTTCGTTAATCTGGACTAGGTACAGTAGAACTTCGTTAATCTGTACTGTTTACAGTAGAACTTCGTTAATCTGGACTAGGTACAGTAGAACTTCGTTAATCTGTACTGTTTACAGTAGAACTTCGTTAATCTGGACTAGGTACAGTAGAACTTCGTTAATCTGGACTAGGTGTAGTAGAACTTCGTTAATCTGTACTGTTTACAGTAGAACTTCGTTAATCTGTACTGTTTACAGTAGAACTTCGTTAATCTGGACTAGGTGTAGTAGAACTTCGTTAATCTGTACTGTTTACAGTAGAACTTCGTTAATCTGTACTGTTTACAGTAGAACTTCGTTAATCTGGACTAGGTGTAGTAGAACTTCGTTAATCTGTACTGTTTACAGTAGAACTTCGTTAATTCGTACTGTGTGCAGTAAAACTTCGTTAATCGGGACTATGTACAACATAACTCCGTTAATTGGTACTGTATACAATAGAACCTCGTTTATCTGTACTGTTTACAGTAGAACTTCGTCAATCCGGACTATGAAGTCGAGAAAGTATGTCTAATGTGTGCCGACCTGAAATGGGTAAGGATCGTTATTCTTGATACAGACATAGTGACACTTGATTGTGGAAGAATCATCTTTGTTGTAATAAAATAAAATTCTGCCAATGGTGGTCTTGATTGTGTAACTAAAAGATTTTGATTCATCTGACGCCTGTAACCCGCTTAAATCGGCGCATGTGAAATCCACAGGTTGTTTTTGGTATTTATTTCATTTTAGAGAATTAGAATAGAGATATGCTGCAGCCTTCTATTGTCCTTCTGAGACATGTATCGTCGATTATAAACAGTGCCAAAGAGTGGTGGTCAGTCATGGCTTCAATGTTCACAGAAGGGAGAAGTCATGAGTACCGATAACTGTATAGCGACCTATCTACGAAGTAACTGTATAGCGACCTATCAACGAAGTAACTGTATAGCGACCTATCTACGAAGTAACTGTATAGCGACCTATCTACGAAGTAACTGTATAGCGACCTATCTACGAAGTAACTGTATGAGTTCTAATGTATGTAGGTTCATCACATAATGTACTGTGTTATCCAGTGACTATTAACCCATGTAATATGACCTTTCATCCCTTTGATTGGTTGTTAGTTTCGATTGGTTTCAATTGTGACGTCACGTTATATTTATGACAAGTACATTTGTACATTACGTCATAGACCTACGCACTCAAGGTTACATAAAAAATTGTCGTTTTACACGAATAAATGCCACAAATCTTGATTATGTGATAAAAGGATCTTACCCTCGTTTTCATTTCACATGAAATTTATGAAACTCGTCACGAATTTTTCATTTTAGCTCGCCAGAGGCTCGTTAAATTGAAAAATTCTTAGACTCGTTTATAAATCTCATATGAAATGGAAACTCATGTAGGATCCTATAGGTATTGTTGTTTGACATCACCATCGTCTTACTGGGGTCTTCCGTTCACTGTCAAACGTTATACACCTTTAACGCCCTTTTGTTGTGTTCAATTAGTTTTGTTTTTGTTTGCTTATATTTTTGGGGTTTGTTGTTATTTTATTGTAAGTTTTAATGCAATTAGAACCAATTAGTTAATGTTCGTATTGTTCCACCCAATAGTTCACCCCTTGTGTTGATGACCTCTAATCAGTCAGATAATTAATACCTGTGTGCACGATACAGTTGTATGTTGTAAACTGCATATTGTAATGTTTACATTAATCGACCGGAAGTGCTGGGTTGTGATCGATCTCGTTTCAATACACAGTCATGTAAAGTTAACACACATACAAAGTAACAATGAGTTAGATCTATAGCTTAAAGCAGACTGTTCCTGCCGGGTCCTTATTCTGTACATTTAGGAGCTCTTTACCAAGGCTCCCATCATCGCACGTATATTTTAGGTCGTATCTGTTAACCGTTTGGTACACCTGGAAACCGTTGTGTTTCTCATATTGTTTTCCTTAATGCGGAAATTAAAAAACCTATAACGCCATCAACTTTTCTGTTAAATCTCTAATATACGCTGCAAACAATAAAAAGTATTGTAAGGGAAACTTGTATTTCAAGTTAACATTTAAAGTAATATTTTCCTCAAACATATATCATAACATGTATTTAATACTTAATAGTCTTAATTGTTCACTATTTCACATTCTTTGGCCCTTACTCCGAAAAGAATGACTCGGATTGTCGATTATGGAATGGTCGATGGAATGACGTCATTGAGATATATTATATCCTCGGTGTTTGCACCTTATTTACCCGTATTTGTTGTCATGGTCAGAATAGAAATACATCAATGTACACTTGACCGGTGATGTTATGTGTGTTGTGTGTGTCAGCTTTATGTAGTTGGTCGATATTGAACAACTAATGGTCAATATCTGGTATTTGGTCGTGTCCGGTGCTTTCTCTTAGATCTATATTTTAAAGAACTATCCACACGGTTAGTTGTACTGGTCATTTTGGTGCTAGTTTGCCGGCTCTTGACCGCTGCTGGTGATTGGTGGATTGCTGTCTACAACGTATTACTGGTGGTGTGGTCCGTCCGAACAGCTGATCTCAATCGGATTATAACATATCTGATTTCGAATTGATAAGTTCTAAACTTTATGGATATTTGCCACTAGTGGTTTTATGAAATAAAACATTCGGTCTCAAAAACATTTCTTAATTTTTTTAATACTTTTCATTGACCGGTAATGGTAAAGGTTGAGGGTAGTAAATGGCTAACGATAGATGCTGTATTATACAAGATATTTGCGTTAGGGTTAAGGATGTTTATTATAACTTCTGTTAAAATCTCGTTATCTGATTGGTTGAGAAAGATGTGAACATTTTCAATGTTACTTTCTCGTTTTACAAAGATAAAGAAGACAGGGTGACATTCCAAAAAATATCACATGCGCCAAACGTATGCGTGCACGGTTCGTCCCAGTGCTAGGGTGTTACCTTACACGGGGTACGTGTGATCTGTATTGGAGTAAAGGATGTATGCCAACTTACACGGTATGCGTGTGATCTGTATTAGGGTTAAGGATGTATGTTACCTTACACGATATACGTGTGATCTGTATTGGGGTTAAGGATGAATGTTACGTTACACGGTATACGTGTGATCTGTATTGAGATTAAGGATGTATGTTACCTTAAACGGGGCAAGCGCGATCTGTATTGGGGTTAAGGATGTATGTTTCCTTACACGGTATACGTGTGATCTGAATTAGGGTTAAGGATGTATGTTACCTTACACTGTATACGTGTTACCTGTATTGGGGTTAAGGATGTATGTTTCCTTACACGGTATACGTGTGATCTGAATTAGGGTTAAGGATGTATGTTACCTTACACGATATACGTGTGATCTGTATTGGGGTTAAGGATGTATTTTACCTTACAAGGTATACGTGTGACCTGTATTGGGGTTAAGGATGTATGTGACCTTACACGGGGTAAGTGTGATCTGTATGGGGGTTAAGGATGTATGTTACCTTATACAGAGTACGTGTGATCTGTATTGGGGTTAAGGATATATGTTACCTTACACGGTATACGTGTGTTCTGTATTGGGGTTAAGGATGTATGTTTCCTTACACGGTATACGTGTGATCTGTATATTAAGGATGTATGTTACCTTAAACGGGGCAAGCGCGATCTGTATTGGGGTTAAGGATGTATGTGACCTTACACGGGGTAAGTGTGATCTGTGTTGGGGTTAAGGATGTATGTTACCTTACACTGTATACGTGTTACCTGTATTGGGGTTAAGGATGTATGTTACCTTATACAGAGTACGTGTGATCTGTATTGGGGTTAAGGATGTATTTTACCTTACAAGGTATACGTGTGACCTGTATTGGGGTTAAGGATGTATGTTACCTTACACGGTATACGTGTGATCTGTATTGGGATTAAGGATGTATGTTACCTTAAACGGGGCAAGTGTGATCTGTATTGGGGTTAAGGATGTATGTTACCTTACACGGGGTAAGTGTGATCTGTATGGGGGTTAAGGATGTATGTTACCTTACACGGTATTCGTGTGATCTGTATTGGGGTTAAGGATGTATTTTACCTTACACGGTATACGTGTGACCTGTATTTGGTTTAAGGATGTATGTTACCTTACACGGTATACGTGTGATCTGTATTGGGGTTAAGGATGTATGTTACCTTATACAGGGTACGTGTGATCTGTATTGGGGTTTAGGATGTATGTTACCTTACACGGTATACGTGTGATCTGTATTGGGGTTTAGGATGTATGTTACCTTACACGGTATACGAGTGATCTGTATTGGGGTTAAGGATGTATGTTCCCTTACACGGTATACGTGTGACCTGTATTGGGGTTAAAGATGTATGGATGTATGTTACCTTATACAGAGTACGTGTGATCTGTATTGGGGTTAAGGATGTACGTTACCTTACACGGTATACGTGTGACCTGCATTGGGGTTAAGGATGTATGTTACCAAACACTGGGTACGTGTGATCTGTATTGGGGTTAAGGATTTATGTTACCTTATACAGAGTACGTGTGATCTGTATTGGGGTTAAGGATTTATGTTACCTTATACAGAGTACGTGTGATCTGTATTGGGGTTAAGGATTTATGTTACCTTATACAGAGTACGTGTGATCTGTATTGGGGTTAAGGATGTACGTTACCTTACACGGTATACGTGTGACCTGTATTGGGGTTAAAGATGTATGGATGTATGTTACCTTATACAGAGTACGTGTGATCTGTATTGGGGTTAAGGATGTATGTTTCCTTACAAGGTATACGTGTGATCTGTGTTGTTAAGGATGTATGTTACCTTACACGGTATTCGTGTGATCTGTATTGGGGTTAAGGATGTACGTTACCTTACACGGTATACGTGTGACCTGCATTGGGGTTAAGGATGTATGTTACCTTACACGGTATATGTGTGACCTGTATTGGGGTTAAGGATGTATGTTACCTTACAAGGTATACGTGTGATCTGTGTTGGGGTTAAGGATGTACAGTTGTGTGACCGCACAACGCACCAAAAATAGCGTGCGCACACCGTGCATACATCGTTCACACACCGTCCGCACATCGTCCACACATGGTGCGCACAACTGTGCGATTTAACAATCGTTCCCCCCGTTGTGTGCTTCTCTCCGCACACCGGGGCGATTGGGTACAACTTGTAGATCAATATTACGGAATGAAAAAAATACGGAAAGCTCGTATGCAATAATGGAAACTGTATGTATTATTGTAATATCTCATCAAAGTAATGAAGATTATGTAGTTGTACAATGCGTGTAACACAGTATTACAGTGACCGTTAGCCTGTCAAGAATGGGTTTCGCGCCCAGGTAACAGAATATGTAATTAACAATTTGATGAGTTACCGGGGTTTGACCGGGCCTGTCCCTGACACATAGAGCTGATATGCGATACCGTATAACCGTAATGAAAACACAGCTGGACGTTTAGTATTTGTTATTTGCATTCGGTTTGCCTATAGCTCCCCTTCACCTGTGTTTTCACACCCCTGGCCCTACCCGACGAAGTACGTAAGCGCCCCGGGCGGGGGAAAACTACCGTCCAGGTACATGTAGACGGCTAGTGGCTATGTTTACCTGTATACGGGACTGTGTTGTGATTTCACAGGTGTCGATTAAGGTCTTTTAAAAAATACCAAAAACACAATTTCTAAATTTAAGAAAGTATAGATATAAAGATAAGTTTATAGGTGTAGGTAGAATATAGAAACATACGTAAAAATCAGGTTTATATGTTTAAACACGAAACCGTATATATTGTTAAGGCATTCCTCAATTTGCACCAACCACGATTGTTATCGCACAACGTTCGTCCGTCGTGCACACAAATGTGCGCAAGATTTGATCGCCCAGATTTTTATCGTTCGCACATCGTGCACACATCGTTCACACACCGTGCACACATCGTGCGCACACCGCACATCGTGTAACGTTGTGCGATCCCACAACTGTATGTTACCTTACACGGTTTACGTGTGACCTGTATTGGGGTTAAAGATGTATGTTACCTTACACGGTATACGTGTGATCTGTATTGGGGTTAAGGATGTATGTTACCTTACACATGGTACGTGTGATCTGTATTGGGGGTTAAGGATGTATGTTACCTTACACGGTATACGTGTGACCTGTATTTGGTTTAAGGATGTATGTTACCTTACACGGTATACGTGTGATCTGTATTAGGGTTAAGGATGTACGCTACCTTACACGGTATTCGAGTGATCTGTATTGGGATTAAGGATGTATGTTTCCTTTCACGGTATACGTGTTACCTGTATTTGGTTTAAGGATGTAAGTTACCTTACACGGTATACGTGTGATCTGTATTGGGGTTAAGGATGTATGTTACTTTACACGGTATACGTGTGATCTATATTAGGGTTAAGGATGTACGCCACCTTACACGGTATACGTGTGATCTGTATTGGGATTAAGGATGTATGTTACCTTACACGGTATACGTGTGATCTGTATTGGGGTTAAGGATGTATGTTACCTTACACAGGGTACGTGTGATCTGTTTTGGGGTTAAGGATGTATGCCGCCTGACACATATATCATGGTCACAATTTAATTGTCCCCTTATTTGTTTAAAATGTTTTAAACCTTCAACAAACCATTTTTACGTGTTCTATTGACCTTGCAAATAAATCTTTAATTAATCACCAAAGTTCACATTCCCATTCAAAACATAATGTTTATTAGTATGAAGCCTTTTTGAAAGGAAATACACGTGACGTAGCATATATTTCGTACACGAAAATTGATCAACTTAAACCCGTACATTTTCTATTTCATATAAACATACAAATTGCCAAATGAAACAACGCCTCCATTTGTGAAGCTCTTAATAAGTTAAGTATTGTTCGAGTTGGATTTTATTGTCATATTTGAGCTCGCGCTTCTACTCTTTATATCGTTTACATAGCCGAATAATTTGTTCGGCAACAATTCATACCTTTAGAACAAATCAGTTCATTGATGTATAAATGTAATCGAATAATAATCTTTGTCTGATTTGTCTGACAATTTCTTATTTATCACCAATCCTCCAACAAATAAGATTGTGAAAAACTGTATGTCTTGTGTTTTCCACAAAACGCCATTTACCATTACAACGGGTATCCATTTTTCTACACATTTAACTAAAATTAAAGTTCTAAATATACTGAAGAACTTTGTTCATCGATCACTTTGGTTTCCCTCTCCGGATTAATGAGAAGGGAAAAGCCACTGAAATGTTATTGAGTTCCTCGGAAGCGCGGTTTCCGGACTATTGGGGTACATTGTTTTAAGACTTTTCGTATAGTAATGCACTAAGATTTCCTTTAAGGAAAACGGGTTTTTTATGTAATGAGAAGGTGAGATCAATCGGGAAATACACAGCCTCATTCTGGCAAAGCCTCGTTCTCGTTGGTCTAAAGCTGAACCTGTGTGTCTTGAGGAAAGAAGGCGGCTTGCAGACTTTCGTAGTTTTGACACCGTTTTGAGATCCACTGATTGACTTCAAAGAAGCTTTTACTGATTTTCGGACAAACGGTGTTGGCACAAACCCCCATCAATGGAATCTGAAATGATACAAATTTCACGTGGGCTACACTAGTGAGAATATTATTAGTACAAGTATTTTACATGATCTTCAGATAACAATGCAAATCATGTGACATTCAATATTAATATTGTAATGTAGATGTCTTAAAACCAACTGCAATCATAGTTGTCGTTCCTTCCATTTGCATGCCCTTGCGTCAACTTTTTTTTTATCGCCACAAGTCTCAATACGATTGCACAATCTGATGATGAAAAGGGTACGAAACCGATGGAGAATTTTTAAAGCATTGCCCTATTTTGCTTCGCTATGTTTTCCAAGACCAAGACTGTTTATCGACTACTTTTCATAATGTACATGTATACTATTGTGTATGTCATTGTATTGTTTTGTAAATACAGTATAGTTTATGTCTTTTCTCTGATGTGTTGTAAAACACAAGGACAATAAGAATCTGAATCTGCATTTGATTGATATATAAACTCGCAAAATATGGTATTGCTGGACCATTCCCTAATAAGCGGTATTCCACAGGGATCAGTGTTAGAACTACCTCTTTTAATTAAACATTAATGATATGCCAACTGTTAACGGATACTTACCTTTTCGCTGATGATTCAAAAGCTTTTAGATCAACAAATTTAAAACAAGATTGCGACGTTCTACGGTAGACGTCTTTTCATTTTTAACAAAATGGCCAGACACCTGGTAGCTACACTTCAATCCGTAAAATGATGCACGTGGGAAATACAAACATTGATAGATTCAACTACACCCTGGAGGAACGTTTACCGAACATCCATACTTTTAATTGAGTATGCAAATCAAGTTTGGTGCCCAAATTTAGAAAGGCATGTACTAGCAATAGAAAATGTTCAAGGTCGAGCAACGAAACAAGTAGATTCTACAAGGGTTTCAAATTTATAAAACGAGGAACCTTTACAGAAATTAAGATTACCAACATTAGCATATAGAAGATCACGTGGTGATATGAGCGAGGTTTTATAAAATCATTTCCGGCAAATATGACATAGAAGACAAGTCGAACAATTCACTGCATTTTAAAGATGAATAATTAAGGTTTTGTAATATTATATACTAAATGGAAACTAGACGAAGGTCTTTTCAAAGGCGTTACAACTTACTTGTTTGTCGAAACAAATGTTGCAGATGAATAGACAGCGATCCTGCAGAGGAAGAAATTGAATGATGTAAGGATTGGCAAGCACAGGATTGCCTTGGGCGAGACCCGCCCCGCAAACCAGGAAAAGAACAAGCATCACGTGAGGCACCATCGTCGTCATTTCTGTAACAGAGCGAGTATGTCATAAATGGGTATTGGGACCCTGAGAAAGTTGATTTAAAAAAATACAATCCGTAATTGAAGGACCACCATACAACAGGATGATGTACACTGGCAGTTCAATACATCCAAATAACATAGAAACAATACCAAAATACAAATTTTAAATGTCATATTTAATTTTTGTTACGTTCATAAGATTAAATACGACATTTTCTGCTGCGTTATTCAAACGCGCAGTACATTTTAGGCTGGTCAATTTCATGGGCAAATGAAACAGGTTACATTTGGTAATTACATTGAGTCCAACATGAGTAGGAATTGAAATATTTTAAAATATTCGTGTTAATGTTGAATAGGTGGCTGTTTTATAATGTAAGTACTCTTTGACCGCAGTATAGGAAAGATATAAAAGGGCATATCTATTACTGATAACAAATTCATATTATAATCGAGCGCCGAGAGCTATTTGCAAAACTACATTCATGTTTTAACGGTCGTGTCTAATTGCAAAGCCAAACCAGAAGTCACTTCGTGACGTCACAAAAGAGACCTAGCAGAGACTAGCGCTTCTGCATTGTTCTCGCGAGACTCGAGGCAACAAACGATATTTTGGTAACATAGACATAACTCCCACGAGATTGAGGTTGAATTATCTCTATTTTTATTAATTCTTTAAAAGTGGACGATATTGGCATTAGTTGAATCTCGGGGGACAAGACGCTGACAGGAGTCATGTGGTTTTGTTCCAGCGAATGTCCTCTGAACTCCGCCATTGTTAATTATTACATTTAGCTCTACACAAAGCTGCTGCTATAGAGCGCATGCTATAGTGTCGCTCCCTTGTCGACACCAAAAGTCCGAACCAAAGTGAAATCTACATTTATAGGTCAGTTTTAGACAATGTAAACGCATTCCGAACGGCCATTATAGCGATGTTCTGTTTCTCTGATTTACCATCAATATAACGACCTATGTTTGATCACCTTATAGAACAAGCCGTAACACATGCCCGCTCGACAATTATACATGATAATGGCGTGCTCTCCAGTAATGATGGCATTTGTTATTTGAATCATCAAACCGGTACGCCCACCGAGATACATTGGTTAATCGCTTTCAGCGTTACGTTGTTCAACAAATACGACAATTTCGGCAGTTCAGACTTAATTACTGGCGGTACATGGTTATGTATACAAATGAAATAGAAACAGCGTCTCTATATATGATTCCGCATCAACTTGTCCCCAAACGCTCGCAATTAGTATGTGATACCCAACCTGGAGGCAGACTGTGATGTTTCCGCGCACAAATACGTCAGCATCACCAAACTTATTGTAAAATAACCAGTCTCCATTGACGTGTAATACTTAATATAGACACAATAGAACAGACAAGTCCATCAATATGACTAGAACTTCCGGCCGATCACGCAGACAGCACGTGGGCGACCCCTACTGAACTGTCCTCTAATTTACATTTTATTTCTATCTTATTAGCAGAATAAGGTTAAGGGTGCATGTATCTCTGCATCAATTATAATTGTTAAGAAGAGTCCCACTCATAGATTCTCTGACCTGGAGTATAGTATTCTCCCTTTATATGAATGATTAAACAAACTAAAGGAGTTTTTTTCTGGCTTAGAGTAACGCTCCTGACAAATTCTTTGTTTTTGAAGTCTTTGCCACCCACATATTGACACTCATACCGATGCCCTGCATTTGTATCATCCCTAGATGGCAACATTCGTTAAGTGTTAAAGCTTTGCAATATAAGAGTCCAGAGTTCGACTCAGGCAGATTTTTCTGTTTTCTTATTTCTTTTTTCAAACATGTAACTGATTGCATCACAACATGTGAATATTATGGAATGCATTTTGGTTTAAAAGGACTTAAAGCAAATATGTTTTAATAGTGACGAGGTAATAGTAGATAGTTAAGTTTGCTGCCATCCTTTAACATCAATACATGTATTTCGTACAATTTACATTTCTAGAGATTTAGATTGAATTCAGATCGTGATATAATAAAATCCCGTGTTCTGTTTGCCATTTAAACATCAGCATAAACGTTCCTTAGTTATTCTTTAAAACTGTCCAGTCCGAGGCTTTTCTTGTATCAATTACCATATCAATATTTTCCGGACATGAGAAGGCTTAGTCAAGGCTGTATGAGATGTGACTGCGACGCGTAACGCAATACAAGTGTGCAAAATACAGTCCCCCGGAAAAACAAGTATACGAACACTGTTGAACACATCGAACATTAAGTGTTATATAAGCATATTACATGTAGTCACATGTTATAACTGTAACCTTAAAAGGTAATTCCTGTTCCCTGTTCAGCGCGTGCAGCATGTCTACATCTTAGGGTGTTACGCATCAGAACAGAATGTCGTTATAACGACTACAAAGTATCTCGTTATACCGTTTTTGACACTACGACGAGAGAGTAGGTCTTCAATACGAGATTAATAACAGGGGAATTATAGTGACCTTTCGGGGTCAAGCTTTTGTTCGTTTAGTCATTTTATGACGTTTTGGGGTCAGTCAGGGTCATTGACGCCATTAACAATTGTCATCCGGGCTTCATATACAAATGAGAAATGTGCAGTCAGTTTACAATTTTACTAGAAGAGCAGCTGTTTTCACGGGTTTTAGGTAATAATGTCCTTATTATGTTGAAGTATTATTTTCTCTGTGACCTGTTTGGGCTTCTGTAAATACATCTTTCAAAGGTGAGAGAAAACAGAAGTCCCGTGCCCTGCTCCATTCATAATCTCGACGACAAATTACTGATCTCATTTTCTTGACAAATATAATATACACTAGTTACTTGTAAACATAGGAATGGGCTTTATGGATAATCCGATTTATCAAGACGATATTCTACTGTCACCAGGATGCTTTATAAACCTCACGCGACTTTTGTTGTCGGTTAACGGTCGTCTGATTGACCACTCAGAAATTACTACGCGATCGTGATGAACTAGTGCATACATTCACGCGCTCATACGTGCTATTGTTAGATCGATTACGTTGTCAAAGTCCGTGATCAAGGTCTATTACAGAACAGTAACACATACACTAACAGAATATAGTTCCAAGTTCACAACCCGAATGTCCAACTACGCTTTACACGACAGAGATCGCTGAACTAGACAATTGTTGACATTTGTGTACTTAAAGTCATTAGTATTTATAAGTGTTGAAACGTCACACGGTATTCTGTACTTTAGCCGAAATGTATGTAGGTACAAAGAGAGTACCAATATTAAGGGACACTCTATATTGTTTTCTTGTGGATGTATATTGATCTTTTTAGGCTGTTATGTCACGGCATTTGATATAATCGTGCTGAACGGCTTAATTCACTTTGAGAATGGCATTATTAAGTTGCAAATAATGATTTAGACTTGCATTGTTTAACCTTTAGTACATTTGGTAGCTGAATTTGTGATATACATTCCACACAATTAGGGAAATTAGAACAGTGCACTGGAAGATTCACTAATAAGGGGAGATAATCAAATTTTCCATTTGTAGTTATCGAGACATCTCTTGTTAAGCTCGTCACGGCTCGAACTACTTACATCAGTCAGTCGCTATAGCAACCTTTGGTTTGACTTATCAACAGTCATTATAATACTGTTTATTGGGACATACGTCGGTTTTATATTATACACTAGTGATAACTTATTTTAACATTGAGCAATTTTGCCGTAGACCTCGTCCTGAACAATGATATGATAATCAGTAATTGCGTTGTTTGGCAGCTCTGTGGTGACAGGTGTTCTGTAACACAGTCTGCTGAACAACACATAGTTTGGGGACGTAACAAATCAGGTCGAAAACATTACAGATTTGCCACAAATTACAGGCAAATTTTATCACGCCATTATTAACGCCCTTTCCCAAAACAAAGTTACAAGGTTCAATGTTTTTGCAAAATAAAAATGTCAGCATAATAAACTATTCTCCTGACAAAATATTTAAGCAAAACATCGGTGTTTTCCATAATATCATTAATTATTTTTTTGTACTATTATTTCAGCTATAATTTAAAACGACATACGTAAAACAAACTCAACAAAACACTTACTCCAAATAGAACACATATTTTACATAAAGGTACCGAGTGAAGGGGATTAGAATTAGGGCCGGGCTGGTGAACATGAAACCCCCGTGCATACGACTAGAGAAATGTGTAGGACACACGCGTGATACCGTAGATTTAGTCATGCTCCGGAACCTTTTTGAGTACGTTGGTTTGTCGACTGTCCCGGTGATCTTTCGTCATCATGTTTCCGGAACAACGTGTAGTTCCATCCCAACAATTACATGTACCGAGACAATGATGTTCCGTGATAGATCCTTTCTACCCCGAAACAAAAATATACGATAAATCTGTTATTTAACCATCGTCATATTTCAACGATGTAATCTTCTAAGTATTTTTCATCACGTCTTGGTCTAGCCTGTAACGTCATTATTAAACCACACGTGACGTCTTGATTGCCACTATAGGTATATTTTCGCGTATAATTTATAGGGTTGATTCGTGAATACTCAATTTGCAATTGAAACAAAACTTTTTTTCAATATTGATTATTACTATTATTGGAATAAATATTCGTGGAAGATTGAAATTCAAACCAGTCTCCTTGTTTTTAACGCGAAAAGTAATCTCATGCGGCGTTGCGAGCAGAAAGAGATTGCAGTATTTAAGGATTAACTTGAAGTTTATGTTATGGAGATACATGTATAACACAAAAAACTGAGCGTACTTGATTTGATTTAAACATATTTTATTGCAAATAAATATTTACAAAAGAATTGGACACAAGTTTTCACAACTTGACAGTCCTTTTCTTCAAATACATGAATATAAACAATAACTTGATAAGGTAATTTACGCAATATATATAAATTATGTTTTTATATGGAAATAGAAAATAAAGAGGAAGAAAAGACGGATAGAGAAACGAAGCAAAGGATAGTAAAATAGGTAGGGTAGGAGAAAAAAGAATGATAGAGAGAGAAAGAGTGATAGAGAAAGATGATCACATTCAGCCAAACCGGTTGCATTTGCTGATATAATTTTGGACAGATTTTGTAATTGAGGTATTTTCATCATTGCTGAATTTATGATCGCCATATAGGAGCAAATCTAAAGTTGAATCATCACGATACTGTTGTAGCTCTCTTATTAACAGATTTCGATGCAGGGTGAATAGGGGACAGACACATGGATTACCTTATGCGCTTTCAGCTGTATTAGATAAATTTGATCTAAACAAGTCATAGTTAAGAGAGCTCGCACAGTTTCTCAAACGGCAATGAAGTATATTTAATTTACGGAACCCCATACCAGAAAACATTTATTACGTATTGTACCTTTTGATTTCATATTTGTTTTAAATGAACTGAGAGAAGGCGAATTCCTTATAAATATATCTAGGTCATTCCACATTTTTGTAGTTGACGAGAAAAAAGAATTGCGCATAGTTTCAAGCATAAAGTTTGGTTGTCTTAAATGTTGGGAATTTCTTAGGTTATAACTGCAAATATCCCCAATGCTATCTGGTATGGTGTCACACAAACAATTTGGAGCTGTACCGTTTTTAATTGTAAAGAATAGGGATACTTTTCTGATTTTCCTTCTATTACTTAGTGGAACCCAGCGAAGCGGTTTATGATGAGAAATTAATCCGGTGTTTTGTGTTATAGCTCCATAAAATAAAAAAAAATATTCATGTTAGTCCTTATAATTTAATCTACTTTACACAATCCCTGTGGAAATCCACTTTTATTGATGGTCTGCTTTCTTTTAGAAATTGTTACGCCGCTGTATCAGCCAACGTTACAAACGGCGACGTCATTTTTTACGTTATAGGCTGATAACATAATTTTTTAAGCCAATGAAAATGCTTGTTACCAGCAAGATTTAATTATTTAGTTATATTTGACAGAAAATGACAAGGAATATTTCCATGGATTATGTATAAAAAGTCCAATCTCTTTACCGCGTCCTATTAAACATATGTCCTATAACTCAATGCGTCGTCCCCAAAAATAGAAATGTTGACGTCTGTCCGTATTGTGCGTGAGCGAGAGCATTCCATGATAGTCACTTTGTAATAGGATATTTAACCACTTGTTCTTGGCAATGCTTTGTGAACAAATGTCTTTTACCACCACAGAAAACGAACAAATGATATTGTTCATATACAAAAATGGCGCCCAACGTTGCTATTAACATAATGCAAATAACACGTGATCGAGACACAATGCTTGGCGCACATTGTATTCAGCGTGAAGCTTGATTTAAATGTAATTAATAAAATATTTATAAATATTTCATCCGTGAGGCAAAAATTAAAAGCATGTTCACTTATGCTTCTTACTCGAGAAAATATTCAATAATTAGTTCACACTTTTGTCGATAATTATGATTGATTCTCATCTCCCTTTTCCTACTACACGTAAAATCAATGATCCAATTAATAAACACTTATTGTAAGCAAGCTGTTGACCCTGATTGACGACTCGGCTAGGTCATGTTCACACGATGTCTACGCTATAAACTACACACGTCTGTTTGTGGCAGTATGTTCACTGTCGCCATTACCATCATATCGTCATGCCAACCGTTCACCCAGGGAACGTAACTCTGATAGATGAGGTGGCCATTTCAATTTCAAAACCTATTTGTTTACCCGGAGATATGAAATAAACATGTGTCACCATCCGATTATCAGGCTTCGGGGTAAAACGTGTCAATCACGATTATCATGATATTTGGTTAGAGGGTATTATTTAGACTTGAGTAAAGCTGTTGTTTTCAAACCTGTATCGAACTGAAAATATCTTTTAAAGTCTTCATATACCTGCTGCGCCGTTCAAGTTCACAGAAATCACGCAATATTATCAAAATAATTACAATGTATTTTGTACTTGCAAGTTGTTCATTTAGAGTTTCGTAAGTAGAGCGCAGTTTTTGTTATAATCATTTCATAATAATGATAAGCACTATCTATAGCCATGTATCTTTCATAGTATGGAGTCATGTTTTTCTGTACTAACTAACGTATCGAAATAAATTTCAGAAAAAAAAATGAAATAGAAAAATGCATATTTTTAATTATGTACATATATGTATCATGCATAGGGCAACCTGAGGTGAATTTCACGCGCGACGTTGATACATGTATACGTGTATCCTCGAAGGCGTGGTAATCAATGACGTCATCAAAAATGACTGACGCTTGTACGTGTTTTTGTCAGATTCCGGTATTTCGGCGTCAAGGTTTGAGCATGATCTCCGATCACCTTGTCAGATACTGCACTGAAGAAGCGTGTGATATTTCAAGCAAATCTGTATAAAGTTGAAAATTGATAGAAAAAAATGAACAAGCTAGTGACAGCCGTGTTCGCATGTCTTCCATCACTGTTCTGCATCGATTCGTCCAAATTGTCATTACTAGGTGTATAATATTATTATGCTTTATTTCTTCGGAGTTGACATATTCACTGAACATACAGACAGAGATTTGATATAAAGATTTTAGTGCCGTCAGCCGCTCAGTCAAATAGAGCCACAGTTGAGCAAGATAGATGATATAATTCTACTGAAATAGAATCATGACCCTAAAGAGTCGTTTTTACTGAAGCCTTTTGACATTTGTCATGTAATTTGTAACATTCTAGTTCTGAGCGCACCCGCAGGAATACTTTGAACGTTGCTTTTCAAGGTATGACGGAGAATTTTTTTTTTCAAGTACAAGAGGCTGAACCAACAGTTTCAGAAGGAATTGAATGCAGTCTGCGAGTACCAATCTGTTATTGGACACCATGCAGCTATAAGTTTCTAGTCAATAACCATTTATCTTTACACATTAGTCATGATCATTTAACTCAAGTCAATAGACACCTGGCCTAGTCAATAAACACTAGACAGTAGACACTAGTCAGTAAACACAAGTCAGTAGATACTAGCCAGTAGACAAGAGTCAGTAGACACTAGCCAGTAGATACTAGTCAGTAAACACAAGTCAGTAGACACTAGCCAGTAGAAACTAGTCAATAGACACTAGCCAGTAGAAACTAGTCAATAGACACTAGGCAGTAGAAACTTGTCAATAGACACTAGTCAATAGACACTAGGCAGTAGAAACTAGTCAGTAGACACTAGTCAATAGACACTAGTCAGTAGACACTTGCCAATAGACACTTGCCAATAGAAACTTGTCAATAGACACAAGTCAGTAGACATAGACTCTAGTAAATAGATACTAGTAATTAAAATAGAGTAAAGAAACACTAGTCAAAAGAAACTTGTCAATATGCACCGGCCATTAGACTGTATCCAGTAGCAACTTGTTAGCCACTTGTCAATTTACTCTACATATTAGACATTAGTCAGTTAACACCTTTCATTTGACACTAGTCGTTAGATAGTAGCGAGTAGACACTAGTCAGTATATACATGAGTCAATGGGCACTACTCACGCGGCCAGTAGACTAGTCAATAGGCACTTGTCTTAAACTAGTTTCACCCCTTGCAACACCTTACGACTGCACACGGATGCCGACTTTATAGTGCTATCTCACTGAAATACCATGCCGAAGGAACCCAGCACAGCATTCCGCTCGGTCATAATATATTGACAACGGGTGAACCAGTTGATGCCATTTCCCTACGTGCTGAACGTTAAGCAGGGAACATCAACTACCGTTTTTAAGAATTTTGGTATGAACCGGCCTGGGGACAACCAATAGAAGTAACATGTTTGATTTGCTAAGCAGTTTTTTTTCTTCAATGATGTTAAAATGAAAACTAATTAAACGTTTAGTTTTGAACATTCTTATGCAGTAATATGCGGTCTTTAGGAAGTATTTTTTTAAATAAATATTACTTATATTTCAGTCAGTGAAACAATTAACATATGAGTAAGTAATATGTTCTCGAGGAGAAATGATACCAGAAAATGTGTCCTGTACCAGTAATTAAGTTTGGTGTAAACAAGGTGCGTGCTGTATATTTACCAGTGATATATAGTATACATCACAGACGACTGTCGATAATTTACGACAGAACAAAGAGCGTGTTAATTACAAACTTATATTGCAATGGTTATTTAACTGTGCAAGTAGAAAAAAATGTTAAAACTGTAATAGAAGCTACCGTAGAATCAAGAACATAAACAATCATTATCGAATTTAAAGTTTGTCAAACGTTTTCTATTTGTTTTTCTTCTGAAAAAAATCAAATAGACCCACAACATACACGGTTAATAATATTTGGTGTAGACAAAAAACAACACTTGTGATGGATTAAATAACATAGACCATGCTACGTATAGATGAAAAAAACTTACTTGCTGCAGTGAGAGGAAAGCGTCCTACGTCTTGTGACAATTTGCCGGGAGTGAGACAGGCATCTCTCATATATTCAGCCACTGTACATGTAGCCGTGACGTCACTAACCACCATCCCTCCCTAGGTTGGATATTAAAGGCTCGATAGCTGCTACCGACAATTGCTAATTATAGTAATACATGTATATATGTTATAATATGATGGGTAAACAAGGCCGGGGGAGCACTGATGTATAAAGCTTCATCTCCCTAAATAAAACACAAGGTTGAATCAATGATATTTCATAATAACTTTTTTTTAAATCTAAAAACAAACACACAAACAAACATACGTGTCCCCGGACTCAAAAGTATCTCCTTCATATAATCAATACAAAAAAAGTTCATATTTCTGCAGACAATTTTCTGAAATTAAGCTAACGAGAGCTGACAAAACTGGATGCATGGTGAAACGTATTCAGAACACGTCCTCACATACCACATCAAGGAGACAAGCGTTCAATCATTTGAAAACAACAACCAAAACGACATAAAAAGACTACAAACTAAAACTACGTGAATATCAAACTAGGTTGTATAAGATATCTATGAAACCTGTTATATGATTAAATGTTTTGGGTATAAGCTATTGGGTTTAAGTTTGATATTTGTTTTATCGTGAAGTTAACCGAAGCATATTCATGCGCACATTTGTGGTTATTTATTCGGGGAATATCAATTAAATACCGTTTTGCCAATGCTGTGAATATGTGACGTCATCCTATCATCTTTTTGTGACGTCATAATGTGAGATATTATATAATTATGGACTTTTGTGCTTCGCCGAGGTTAATATCACTTTTTCAGGTTCATATCACATCATATTTACCAGCACAACAGCCCATTACTGTTTTATTATATGCTTCAACAATAAAATTAAAAAAAAAAAATCTTAAGGTTTTTTTTGCGCGAACCTCATTGTATAATGTAGCCAAAATTGAATCCAACAGTTCAGCATCGTAGCTTTCGAAGACATCGTCGATGTTCTTTTTCTTAAGATAAACATAGAGGACATGCACTGCCGTAGCGTTGTTATGAAATAATAATTGATGGTAAAATTATGAAAACATTTCAGAATATTATTTAAGCATTGAACTGTTACCAGATGCAGTATACAGTCGATATGAATGCAATTTGGGTGACAGATAAATAGAATGCTAACGAACCCAGAATGTTTTCCGACTATAGGCCTATTGGTACCGAAAGTATCGGGCGGCCATGTTTGTTTACCTTGTACCAGCTGTATTCCTACACTGGCCGTATCACTGTAAATTATAGTATACAGTCTCATATACTGCAATTTGGTTTACTAACGACATATAGGCAAATGCAACACAGAATGTAAATATACAATTTTGTTTACACAAAATATTAGTGTTCGGATGACCAAAATGGACAATGTTGAGAAGCTACAGTCCCAAGATATTGCTGAAAAATAAGGTCAAAGTTTTTTCGTCTGGTTATTTCAAACTTGCAACAATGTTTGATGGAATGTTAGATTGTTACAGAAAGGACTATCAACAAGATTTTTCAATTGGATTCCCCAGTTTCAATTGGAAAAATTAACTTCGTAACTGTGACATCGATCCGTTTTTAAACTTCTTTTTAAACTACTGACACGCTGAAATAGACATACACGCGCGTACTAGGAATATATGTATACCTTGGAGTTCAATCTGTTGACTACCTATCATCCGCTAGTTTTTAGCTTAATTTGAGAACAATTCTGTTACAACTGAAAACTAGACTAATCATTTTTACCGGTAATGGCGCAATGCACAGTCGAGGAAGAGTGTCTATATGAGACACAGCATTAGACGATTTGAAAGGAAAGATGGGAACATTGGAAATCAGGACAAATCTTAAGTGCGAAGAATTCGCTCAAGCTGGAATATTTCTATATATATGTGCATGCTTCAGCTAGTGTTAACTTATTTCAGTAAAAAACATTCGAAGCTTGCATTCCTCCGGCAGTGCCTAAAATAGCTTGTTTCCATGTTTATGAATTTTCAATCACATTATTTGTATTTCTTTGTGACGATCGAAGTACTACGTTCTTAAAGTGTTGAAGACAATTACGAAATTAGAACTAGTCCTGGCCCGGTGTACTAACTCCCCTTACTTCAAAGATAAGGAAACTTCTTGACTTGAAATTCTCGAGAGAAAAAAAACACCATATTGTAACTAAGAAAATATTTTCTCACTTTAGTAATTTTTTTCTGAATACGAATACTAATGCCTTCATATGGAGAAACTTACACCAAATATTATTTCAGGATATTCCTTTAGTTAATTCGTTTTTTATGAAACTGGGGCTAGTTTTCGCTTAGACTTGATTGTTCTTGTACATACATTTAACTTCTCAAAAGAGACCGAATGATGTATTGGACAACGGCGGAACACCACATTTTCTTTATTCATATTGCTTGCATCTTGACGGTATCTACACAACAACCAAGCGTTCACGCTTCACACAAATCTTGCTAACCAACGATATAGAATGCCTACAACGTCAAACAATTCTTCCATTTTTAGGACAACTAAGGTCGCCGACAACGTGTTTAAATTACTAAATCATCTCGTGACCAAGTCCGTGTTTGAAGTAATGCTATTATTAGGTACGAGGTTTTGATTGCCGGTCCTAATTGCGTTAGCTATTAATGAACACGTGATTTTGTATTCATTATTGATAGCTCGGAGAAAATAACATAATAAAAATAAGTTTAGCTATTTGACAAAAGTTATATTTATCCCTTCATCTAGGATTTAAACATTTAACGTTAGTGCCGTTCTATTGCGTGTGACGGGTTGTTTGTTCCGACAACAGATTTAAATTTCTGCCATATTGTTTATTGGTTATTTTTATCCGTCCATATATGACCTAACCTTATTATAATTGCAATAATGTTACTGATCGTATTATGATTGTGTCCTATATACCATATAGACGTCTAAATAGATATCAATGGGTATTTCTATGATCTTCACAAGTCAAAGTAGGAACGTTTTCAGATCACGAGGGTTATTATACAACTCAGTAGGTAGAAATATAGTAATTAATTTTATCATTGTAAAAATATCTGCTGACATTTCATACGTCATCAACTGTATTTGACGATAAGGACTTACTAGCAAATGTTATAGAAAATATCTGCATTAATTTCGACAGATGAAGTGTGAAGTACTTTTGACGATGATTGGTGCCACTGAGAAGTGTAATCGTGATTCAGTACCGCCAGAATGCATGTTTTAGTGCGCGCAAGCCGAACTATCTTTATATATAAGTGCATGTTTTTACGGGGCGTCAACATGTTTTTCTTTAACATGCAATAGAGACTGACGTACCTCCGGCAGTGCCAAAAACTCGCGTTTTGGTCTTACATTTGTAGCACGACATGGCTTCAGAGTCCTAATCACATGAAGGTAAATATCACCGATAGGTTTCAATGGGAAAGCTGGGCCCATTTCCGGAAATCCTTATACCGTTTTGTGAATTACAATTATCTCTGCATTACAATACCCACCGAGGAAATAATAAAGAAGTTCAAGAGATATTCTACAGATTCAATTTCAATGAAGATTATATATCTATATCTTTATATACAAATTGACTATCTGAAGATTCGCGTGATTTGAGTGCAAACGTATACCTTAACACTGAGAGCACGTGATGATTGTGAAGCACACAATGGCAGTAAGCAATACATGAGTAAGAATAAGTCGTTCATTAAATTTGCCATCTCAAGCCCCCGACAAAAGAGCGGAAAGAGCGAGCGAAAACAGTCCCCGCGGGATACCTAATCAAATAACTGAGATTATAACGTTACGACAAATGTCAAATTCTTCTTTTTAAAAAATAATTTTAATTACTTTTACCATGGTGTGATACCTCTTTTACAAAAACAAAAAGAATCAAAATGTATTCCCCATTGAAGCACGAGGTAATCCCAAAACAACCGTAATTCAGAAATCGATTTTACTATTCCTCGCACAAGTTGACAACTCTGTATACGACTAATGAACCAGTCGATCGGTAGTGTGCAAATATGACAATTCAATTTCCTCAATCAAATTTAAAATTAGAATTGTAAAAGGAAAATACAAGTGTATGGTTTTGGATGAAATGAAAATAAATAGAACGTGGCACTTCAAATAGGTTGCACTTCGTCAATTTCCTATAAGAAACACATGTGCCTGTCTCTGCAGTGGTATGCTTTTTAGATTATCACTTCTCAGATAACGGATGGGACTAGATTTGTCGAAATAGGCAGACAGCCGACTTGATGGAACGTTAGTCCCCTTGGGATATGGCAAATGTTTCCCACACTAGAAAATCACAGTACCATACTCACAAGGACGAAATCAGAATTGAAAGTCTATCCCAATACAGTGTTTTCTCCGCTATTGGTTGAACAAAGAAATGTGTTGATATAAGAAGACAAAAGCCAACCAATAAGATTTACCAGGGCGGTTTTCATTTAAACTGTTGAACCGGTCGGATCACAGTTGTTCGTTTATTCAAGATTCAAGATTCAAGAAGCTTTATTTAACGTCGCATATACATGTAACATAATAACATTAGCACTGTAGTGCTATTCTTGCGACAAAACCTATATAAAATTTAACAAGAACACAGTACTTATGAATAAATATAAAAACAGGACAACAATTCAAATTAGATATGCTGAAATTATACAGTAGAGCATATGATATCACACTTGAATGTCACACACGTGTTACAAAAGACAAGTTAAGACACTATACTTGTGTAATGTACATATATGCTAATGTAGCAAAGTGTAAAAATTTACAGGATATACACTAATATAGTGTGAATTAAAAAAAGACAATGAAGTCATAAATAGAAACAAAGCTGTAATTATGATATTGTAAAAAAGTAATGATCTTTTAAATAATGGAGCTCAAATCTAAAATAAATATCAATTATATAATAAGTATATTACTGAAGTATATTAAATTAAATAACACAAGCAGCATGAAATAAGGTCGGACCCAGTAATCTCATGTTGCTTTCAGGCAAGCCTGACAAAGCCTTTCAAGACCTGCATAAACATCTGCAGGTCTGCCAGGATTTATACCCGAAAATGTTATATTTGAAAACAGATAAACCACTGTAGGTATTGTTTTTTTTTTAGTTCAATAGAAAATTAAAACAAAATTGAAATAATGAATAGACAATCATAAGCAGTAATGAATATACGGTACAATATTAAAGATAAAACCATCGCTATATAGAAAGAATTTAGTCAGATCTAGCAGAATACAGTACACGTTTAAATAGCATAAGAAATATTTCACCTACAGTAAATTATGATATACGACAAGATACCATATACTAAAGTGTATTCAAATACCAAAAATGCAGTCAAAACCAGCACTGTATATTAACTAAGAAGATACATTCAATTTATATTTACATTACATTTCAATACCACACAATCAATGTGAGCACTATACAGAAATCAAATCTAGCAATACACAAAACAAAACAAACACAAGACGGAGATGGAAGCTTGTTCTTTAATGTCGACTTTTTCTGTCCATCCTCCACTTTACCCACCAAGAACACGACAGCGAGGCCTGTTCATCGTGAAGGTTTCAGTGCTGACCTTTTGAGTCAAAATCGCAAACAGCATTTGGTTGGCTACGAGTGAACTGCAAAGATTAAAAAAGTGATCTCTTGCAGTGCGATCTAAAACTTCACAATTTATTCCGGAAACCGGAAGTGCACAACTAAAGATAGAAGCAATATACAGTGAATGAATGCGAAACAAATAACATACACAATGGTCATTTCCGGTCAATCCGTTGATGGTTATAATTACAGTACTACTTTATTGTGTATATAACACAAGATATAGTGAAATACATATCGAGTTTGAATTTTTGGTTGGAATTTTGTTCCATTATTTCTGACAGGGACACTATAGTTGTAGGTAGCAACGGGGTCATGTCTGTATAAAGAGTTTCGTCCTCTCACATAATTATGGAACATCATTGTGACATAATGGTTTTCGATATTGAATATTGATCCGCAGTAGATTATTTCATTCCACAAAAAGCTTATAAGTGTCATTATACAGTCATGACAGATTTGCCCTCAGAACAGGAAAATAATTCCTATAGGAAAGTCAAGCACCGTTCAGCAGTTTACATCACTAGTTCAAGTCACATTATTGATGGGATTGGCCTCATCAGGAGGGAAAATTACGTCAGTGTATCCATTTACATCACGATTTACCCAGGAAATACAGAACACACATTTAGTCTGGATTACCTAGCTTAGTACCATACGGTAGAAGTCAATTGATAAGTTGGAAAAACTTACCGACTAATCCCTTTGTCAATATGTTGTCAATAAAATATGTTTAAATTAGTACCATTTCCCTCCTCAGGTTGCGCTCTTTGATAATTTGTAATCTCGAAGCAAAGCGTAACGGAGAGTAGAAATACTACGACAGGCAATCCAGTCTAAACACACGCAATGTATCAGATACTTATATATATAATTCTATGCAGAAATATACCAATATATTCAACATTGTATGGGTATAAACTCAATTTTAACAGAACAGACACCAATGTTGTTGGGTATAGACATTTAGCATGTGGTAATGCATGTTTTATTAGAAACTGTAACATCCTGCAGTGTATTGGTTATTTGCCAAAACTATTGCCAATGTGATAAATATGTCTTGTGATCCTGAATTTATTTCCTTTTTCTTAAATTCAACGGAACAAGCCCAGATGTTCAGATCGACAAAGATTTGTTTGTCATTTAAAACCGTATATTTATAAGAAATATCATCAATTTCAAACTGGGGAACGGCGTTGACCAAAAACAGAGACGAACCTATGAGACTGAGACATAATAAAAACCTATCTTTGAAAACTGTTTCAATGTTTGAGATTAAAATATGCAACAAGGCTCGACGCCAAAATCGTAGCCTACCCTGCTACAGTTTCTCCGTCTTATCTTCACAGACCCAACATGATAATCAACACGTATTGCATATGAAATGAGCTCGTTTCTCTGATGCAATTTCCATTAATTTTGATCTGTTGAACTCGCCCACATCAGCACCAGAATAACGATGGCTGTGTGTGGTGACTTGCCGACAATCGATGCTGTGTATTACCACTACTGAATATTGTGTATATGACAAGGTGACTAATTGCCAATCAAGTACCATCCTATTTGTGGATAAAAGATAATTTTGTTACAATAGAGTAAAAGTTCATTGGACTTCGTGTACTCTTAGCATAGATAACTGATTTGAAAATACTAGCGTATAAAAAAAACAAGTTAGAAACGTTTGTATGAAATATTCGTGTCTTAAGGCCCGGTTACACCCACCGTGCGTGTTTTTAGTCCGTACGTTTTTTGGGGCGGCCACGACGTGGGGAGGGAGTGGCAAGAGCAGGGAGAGAGTACGTCACTCGCACGGTTGCGCAAGGTGTAAGTACGTGGCCCGCACGCCACGCCTGGCCGTGAGCGGTTGCGTGCACTGTACGTCGCACACGTGGTAAGTGAAGTTGTACGTGCTTACAACTTGCTTACAACGTACGATCTCCGTGCGATTGCCACGTTACCGTACGGAGGCCGTACTTACATGTGCTGCTCACGTACGGTGTCCTTACTCACTCGCATGTTGTGCGTGCGTGGAAGTGCGATGAACGTGAGTTTTCCCACCCAATGTCGGGTGTGTGGGTGTGGGGGATATATAATTCCTACAGGAATTAGGGGGTAATAGAACGACCTTCCGAGATTCTCCAGAAGTCCCAGCTGCTGCTGCTACTGCCTCAAGATGCTCGGCTCGGCTTTTATATATACTGCAGAAATCAGTGTAACAACGTGCGTTGTAAGTGCGGAGCACGTACTTACTTGGTACGGTCCATGTCAGTTCGGCGTGCTCATTGGACAGTAGAACTGGGGAAGTGCCGAGTAAGCTCAGACCATGCACTTATCACGTGCGCAGCACACACGTGCTAAGTGCGCCGTCCGCAGAGCAAGTGACCGTGGGAAAATTTTTAAAGACTCACGGAGTCAGCAGGCGCGGATTAAGGGGGGGG
>NW_018404833.1:463234-463919 GCF_002113885.1 Mizuhopecten yessoensis | reverse complement strand
GCTACGCCCCACACATCCCATACGGCATCCTAGCAAATATTGTGGGTTTCCGTTATCTGATATTTTTACTATATTTTCTTTATTAAAACAATATTTGTTGGCATCGCTACGCTCGTCTACTTTGTATCTTGACCCTAAAGTGTGTTTTTTATTTTACCACCTCCGCAAAACCCCAAGTTGCAACTTGCAACGCTCGGCGGAAATATACTAGCATAAGTTGCATAATTATATTATTGACCGCTCGTTATAGATAATCTGAAAATTAATACTTTTTATTGTAACCTTCCCTAGCGCCCGGGCGATATTGATCATATCATTATACAAGAACGATAACGGGTTTTTTCGGCTGAAAATATTATGTATAATCGACTTAACATATCCATTCAATTATTTTGGTATTATATATATTGTTGGAACTGTTTAACTATCTTGTATGTACAACATAATATTTCATTGTGGTACTTATAGCTTACCATCGTGTACGTACAAGAGTATCTTCACACAGTATACTATTGTGTACGTAGTAATAAGTTGTACGTACTAGAATGAGATGATATGCTGTACTTACAAGTATGATAATTTCAAATTAAATTTAAAGGTGACGCGTATGTGCCTCCTAAGTTGTACCATTTTAACCAGATAGCTTAGCAAATGTACCACCGTTGGTAATATGCACGCCCTTACA
>NW_018404833.1:440428-462053 GCF_002113885.1 Mizuhopecten yessoensis | reverse complement strand
CCCTTACGGGGAGGGGTCTGTACCCTCCCCCTCCTCGCGCTACGCGCTCGGGCTGCTGCCTTTCGCAACACACCGTTGACTATTGAGAAAAATTTCTCGGCCCCCCCTTTTAGGAAATCCTGGATCCGCCCCTGGTCAGTGCGTTGTGCGCTCATTGGCTGTAGAAGGCAAGCGCGTCACCCGTACTGGGGTGAATCAGCGAAAGTTCCTCATGCACTAAAAGTGCTACGGCGTGTCTGCGTCCTCCCAAATCCGTACTGAAGCGGTACTTACCACGTACGGATCCCCAAATTTTGCCCACGTTTTTGCAAGTAGACAGCACGCACTTGCAAGTACGGCGGGCTGGGACCACGGCTTTACTTGCTAGCATCAACCCAAATAAATAGTGACAAGTTTGATAAGTATCATGATCTGGTAAATATTTCTAATGTGTGCCTCTTCTGTACAACAAAAATACCTTATGACTTGTATTTTTTATTCAAATCCCTTTAGACCGAAAGCGTGATATGAATTACGTCAATATTTGTGTTTTCAAGACGGATTTTCAATGAGCATTCGCTATTTAAAAAAAGATATATACATGTAAAGTGTTATGTTTATTTTACAGGAATCGTATTAAAGAAAATAATGAATGTTCAAAATACCAACATTGAAGAAAGATTGTATAAATGTGCCAAAATATTTAAAAAAAAGTTTACTCTCAGTTTTATTAAAAGTAGCTGCACCATATCACGTTGTTTATGTGCTCAATCAATTACGGCAACGGTAAAACTGTATGTATGGATGTAAATATATATTATTTATTGTACATGTTGAAGCAAGGTAAATACTGAGAACCCTTGATTTGTAAGTATATCTGTCCTACACCACAGAAGGAAATCATGCTTTACTTGTTAGTCAACAGCCAGTCGTGATGGGAAATAGGAGCGTGTCAAAACACGATGAAATCAATTCATAATACATTCTGTATCCTACTGTTGGTTTGTATGCTTAATATATATTTTTATTCGTTAAAACTGGAAAAGTGTGGCAATTTTGCTGAAGAATAGCGGAAATAAGCGTGACGCCATCCTTAACCAGAATCTTATTCTGAGAATTAAAACAATTATCGAATTATAGTTAAGAGTTATTGTAACATCAGTGCCAGGTTAACGGTGATCAAAACGGCAGTCAGTCCACAAACGAATAGAGCTAAATGCTGTTTAAAACACAGCCGCTAACAGTACAAGTAGAACTAGACCGATGTGAATTCATTAGGAGCAAATACAACTTACTTTTGTTGTTTTGTTTACTTGTTGTCTGTAATCTTGATAATCATTGTTTATCCTGTTTTAGTTCGTCTCCTTACGATTTGTACATCGTATCACGGACAGCTTAGTTCATATCGCAGTGTGGGGTTAATTTACAGGTCCACTTTAAAATGTATTTCTGTGTTCATTTTGTATGATTTTTCATTGCGTGAATGCAAATCTATACTATGGCCTGTCAAACTGTGCATTTTTTAAAGATTCGTCATGCTTTATGCTTACTATCTGGGTACTTATATGACATGTATAAAACCTGTTTAGATTGTAAAACTTTTTTTGTGTTTTCTTTTTTAAATCTAGTGTCTCTCTAGTATTGTTAAACCTTTGATTCACATTTGAATTATTCTTAATCGTTCTTGTCATTTGTTTTGAAAAATAAAATTGTACTTTTTTTTATTACAATTTTTTATTCATAGACTTGTCGTGTGAGTTATTTTTTATTTTGCTCGTTATAGGTTTCTCCTTTTCGAAATAGCTATGGTCACATGACGACGTTGACCAAAATGTCTCCCAGGTGCGTCCTTATGAAATTTTACCCGATGGAAACACCCAGCAAACGTAAAGAGTAGATAGAGAGAATTGGCGGTCCATGCGCAGTAACCTACTCTTCCATGGTATACCTAAAGCGGATGGCGAAAACTGTGAGGAAGTGGTTAAATTATTTATCAAGAATGAAATGAAAAAGATAGATATCAATTTTGACCGTGTCCATCGTATTGGTCCGAAACGCAACGACCAGCATAGCCGTACCAGAGCCGACGACGTCACAGCCCCAAAGCCTCGCTCTAGTGTTGGTCGGTTTTCCATATTTAAGGAGAGGGAGATCGTGAGGAAACAGGCTCCAAAAACCCTGAAGGGTACACACTTCAGCGTATACAAACAATTTCCTCATGAAGTCGAAGAGCGGCGAAGGCGTCTATATCCTATCTTGAGGAACGCCCGAGGTAAGAACGCCCATGTTCGCCTGGTTCGGGATCGTCCGTTTGTCAACCACGAGGAGGTGCACCCCCCGACGGAGGTACATGCAGCAGCTGGGCGAAAGTGCGGACTCTCGTAAGGATAATAAGCGCAGGAGAGTGTCATCCACCCAGACTCATTAGGACCGACATGAGGGAGTATGTAACATAACAGGCCTTTAAGTGCCTGAAACATAAATGGGGTCTTGAAAATAAATTGTCAGATAAAAGTTTTGTGAATTTTATTAGTACATATGACATCGTTTGTCTCCATGAGTGTTGGATAAGCAAATATATTGATGTACAGTTACCAAATTTTACATGTAAATATATTAACCGCTCTCTAGCTAAGAGTTAACAAGAAGGGGGTATCGCAATTTTTATAAAGGAATCCTTGAAATCATATGTTAGAATTTGCTCTGTGTCTCGCGACACATTTGTGTGGCTTAAACTTGACAAACATCTATCTGTATGTGAGAAAGATGTGTTCGTTTGTTTATTATATATTCCGCCTGATAGAGCGGCGTATTACAGGCTTTACAACAGAGATTTATTTTATGATCTCGAAAATGAAATAGCTGTATACTCTATGGAAGGCAAAGTTATTTTAGTTGGTGATTTTAATGGTAGATGTTCAAATTTAAATGATTTTTTGGATCAGGATGACGTGAGTGATGATGTATTTGAAAATCTATCTGATATATGTACTTACCAAACTGATGTACATTTACCCTCACGAGTGTGTCCCGATAGGGTAGTGAACTCTTTTGTATGGCAAGCCAACTTAACATTTATTCAAGGAGCAATGTCGATCCTGTATTTCAAAAAAATATATAAGATATCTTATATAGCATATGAGATATCTTATATCGTATATAAGATATCTCATATAGTATATGAGATATTTTATATAGCATCTCATTTAATTTCTATATAAGATATCTCATTTAATTTTCTATATAAGATATCTTATATAATATATAAGATATCTCATATAGCTATATAAGATATATTACATAATTAAAGTCTCGTTACTAAATAAGATATCTTATATAGGAACGAGATTTTAACAAAATGTCGAAAATGAAGTCTCCCCGTCCGGAATATCTCGAGGATCTACGTAGGGACAGTAGGCTTGTTGTAACAACACGTGTTCCTGTCGCCGCCATTATGTCTGAGCCCACTTCAAGAGTGCTGGAAATGGCAGCCTCTGCTTTGGCCGCTATAAGAGAGACATAGAGAGCTAGGCCTAGGGAAAATACAGCATCCGTACCATCCCTCTCCGCCATTGCGCCCAATGCAATCCTGAATGTGCTCCGAATGATTCTCGAGGGAGAAATTAGTTTCTGGTTTTTAATGCCACGAAATCTCATTCTATATCAGATATCTTATATAGCAACGAGATTTCAATTATATAAGATATCTTATATAGCTAAAGTTATGGTTGTGCGTAAATCGGTAAAATATCACAGGATGAAAAGTATTTTAATGGTACATTGCTTGAGAATGTAGATAGTTTTTGCTATCTTGGCTTGTTGTTAAACAATAGCGGTAACTTTAATTTATCGCAAAAACAGTTAGCATCACAATGTAAGAAAGCATTATTCGCATTAAAAAAGGCTTGTGTACCCATGTTTTTGAATTTTTGCACATTATTGAGTCTCTTTAACACATATGTAGGAAGCGTGGCGGGATATAGTAGTGAAGTATGGGGATTCCATACAGCCCCTGACATTGAGAGGGTACAATTAGATTTTTGTAAAAATATTCTTGGAGTTAAACGGTCGACACCTAATGCTATGGTATACTTTGAACTGGGGAGGTTCCCATTGTCCCTCTTACGCAAATTAAGAATATTTAAATACTGGTGTAAGTTAACCTCTACCAGCAAGTGTATTTTAAAAGGATGTTACGAGCATATGACTGGGTTGCGAAAGTCAAACACGAGCTCTGCTCATTAGGTATGATGGACATTTGGGTTTCCCAATATATAATAAATGTAAACAATTTTATATATATTGTAAAACAACGTTTGTTAGACAATTTCAAGCAAGAGTGTGAGATTGTTTTGTTTCGTCGCCAAAATGTGTTTTATACAGGCATGTTGTAGATCACTTAGCATTGCAAACTTATCTTTCCAAACCAATTCCTGCTAATTATAAAAAAGATATTGTTAGATTACGTTTATCTTCACATTGTCTTCTTATCGAATCAGGCCGACACAGAAATGTTACACGTCAGCTTCGAACTTGCCCTATGTGTCTTAATGACATCGAGGACGAATATCATTTCATTTTAAAATGCTCATTGTATAATGATTTGAGAACCAATTACATTAAGCCCTATTATCGAATAAATCCCTCCGTCTTTAAAATTAGTTATATTTCTATCATCTGTAAATACGAAAGAATGGTGTAATTTAGGAAATTTTGTCCGTCAAGCAAACAAATTACGAGCAAATTATTTAGTAGATAATTAAATTTTGTATTTATGGAATGGCCCTGGAAATATTTGTTGTAATCAAGTATAA
Organism: Mizuhopecten yessoensis; assembly: GCF_002113885.1. Taxonomy (NCBI): domain Eukaryota; kingdom Metazoa; phylum Mollusca; class Bivalvia; order Pectinida; family Pectinidae; genus Mizuhopecten; species Mizuhopecten yessoensis. Next base: position 457,260 of record NW_018404833.1, on the reverse strand, counting down.
TGCAAATGTATCAGTTTACGACCAATAAAGAATTACAAGACGTTGCATAGGAACAGCAGATCAGTGTGGCTTTCTTGTTATCGCGATCGCACTATCTCTGGACAGACCTGGTAAAGGGCTAACGATACAAGAAATGGCACAGGCAGATATCACACAGATTGAAGACAAGACCAGACTATAAACCCGTTTACAAGGCATGAAGTCCAGTGAACGGTGGACATACATTTTGTACGTTAGTTTTGAAACAGTGCTATTACATATGACATGGTCAGAGATATCGAGATATATACACCATCGTAACTGCTGTCTGTGGAAAATTTGCAGAGTATAACGTCAAAATTAACCAACCTTCATATGGATTGAAGAATCTGCGTGTCGCCGGTGTGAGCATCCAGGAGTCGGAGTGTACACATATACGTATACTCTATCTACGCAAAGGCGGAAATATAGGGGGAAAGGAAGGCCAATGAATTAACACGAGAATGTTAATTTTCTATATATAGCTCTAGATCCAAGTCAGAAAGTAATGACTCGAAGACGGTAAAATGGGGACAACACTAAATTGTAGCACAACGTTCACACTCCCGGGGAAGGAATGAAAATGGACTATTATAATTATTATTATTTCTTTATTTCCTCCAAATTGAAGAGTTACAAAAATATACAGTGTAGTCAAAATACAAATCAAATATTATTATTGATACTTAAATGCACATAAATACATCAGTTAACTACAGAGATGAAGAGAGAAGTTAATGAATATTGAATTAGTTTAGTAAATACAGAAAGAATGGTCTCGTTAACAGCAAATCATACGAAATCATAAAAATGCCTGGGAATCCTGAGGTTTCCAAGGGTTGGGGAAAGCCCTACCAACAAGGTCCTCTCAGGCTTACCCACACATAAACACACAAACAATAAGAGAAAAAATAGTAATTAGGTAGACATTGCTATTGTACGTACATCTGTACGTGTTATTTCATTATTAACGCTGATACAACAGCAACATTTTGTCAATAAAAATAGCACTATGCAGTACAAAGGTTACATAATCAGATGAGCTTAATATGTGGGGAAGGCTACCCCCAAGTAATACATGAATTAAATCATAATCAGACAAAGAGTATAAGAACACGCCAAGTTCTATATCAAAAGCCGTACTTATAAGACACCATAGATCGTATCTAAGACTTTCAGTTTTTGTACAATGGAGTACTATATGTGTTATACAGTCATTATGTAAAATACCACAAAAATGGGCTTAAATTAGCACATAATCGAACTATATTGCTTATCTTGCCTAGATGTTCAGGGAATTTTAATGCTACTGTCCATAAAATATGTGGAGAAATTACATCATGAATGAGCAAAAATCTGAATCGTTGTTCATTCTATCGTACATCATTAACTCTTCCAATTATAAACTGCTTTATAGGCAATTGACTTCCATGATGAAGTACTTGGAAAAACTGAATCTGAAATATACTGCAACAGATAATTAAACAAATCATACTTGCGAAGTATTCTCACAATATCGGGAATAAAACCAGTTTGACAGGACTCCTTCAAAATATGCATGAATAGGCGTTTGAGAAATATAGTATGAGTTAAGTATTTACTGTCCAGTCTACAAAGACGACCGAGAAATAAAAGTTTTCTTATATCGATGTAACCTTCTATGGAGGTCCATCCAATTAAGGAGTTGGCCATATCAGTTCTAGTTCTAATATTTAACCCTTGAATGGATTTTACGATAACATTTTGAGCGCGCTCTATTTTGATTAGTTCAGTTCTAGACAGTTGCCATAGTTCACACCCGTACAGGGCAGACGGGAAAACTTTAGCCTTAATAAGCTTTGCAACTGTTAAAGGATTAAGAGTCCTAGGATGAGCACCAGATCGAATAAGAGCCATGGTTCCACTTTTTAGTTTCCTGCATGCAGACTCAGTTCTGTCCGATGTACATAATTTAAAATTCAAAACAACACCGACGTGCGTTTACAACAACTGGTAATGCTTTAACATATAAATTCACATCTTTAACCAAGACTTGTCTTCTGCCTTTTTTAAAAACAACTATTTTACTTTTATCAACAGAGAATGAAAATCTCCATTTACGACTATAGTTTTCGCAAATTGTAACCATGTCTTGTAAACCAATACTGATCAAACATATGTCATCTGCATGTGTGGGGATATTAACCCTGGTATCAATAACAAAAGCTCCTTTACCTGACGATTCGACATCATTTAATAAATCGTTAATAAAAACCAGGTACATTTTTGCAGATAATGACCGCCCTTGTAAGATCACTCTCTTCATGAGGACAGGTGATGACTGGTGACCCTTAAAGGCGACATGACTTACAAAACCGGTATACAATTTTTTTAATATAGTCAAAATTTTGCCCTTAAATCCTATTTTGTACAGTTGTGAAGTAACCTATCGTGCCAAACAGTATCAAAAAAGCTTTCTTGCTATCTAAAAATGCAACGAAAGAATCAGAGTCATTTTTGTGTCGCCTGCGAAAAGCTGGTGACACATAGGTATTGCTTTGTCGGCGTCGGCGGCGTCGTCCGAGCAGAGGTTTTCGATAACTTGAGTTTCCTTGGGCCGATCAAACTCAAACTTCATGCAGTGCTTCCTTACCAAAACTGCTTGCTTGGGATTGCTTTTCATGTCCGAAGGTCAAAGGTCAAGGTCACTGTTACTATAAATAGAAAATCTGTTTTCGTGCGATAACTTGAGTTTCCTTGAGCGGATCAAACTCAAACTTCATGCAGTCCTTCCTTACCAAAACTGCTTGCTTGGGATTGCTTTACAGGTCCGAAGGTCAAAGGTCAAGGTCACTGTTCCTATAAATAGAAACTTCACTAAAACTGTATACTGGACGGCTTCGATCTACCACTTGACCCACCGTGTATACCTCTGAAATGCCGTCTTACTCCAATTGACAACACTAGCTGTTTAACATCATAATCCACAAGTTTATTCATTTATTTATGGGAAACCATCCGACAAATCATACAAATTAAACTTGGAATTGAGACAATGAGTATCCATAGCAAGTTCCTTAAAACTCAGAGTATTCTTTCCAGAATAACAGATTATATAACAAAATGATGCCATCCAAAAACATAATCTATGATTATTGCTTACTTTTAACATTATTTCTTGAAATGAAAAGTGTATCTATTTCTTCGTAATCTCCCAGCTTCCTGCGCAGGCGACACATCCACTTCCGTGGAATTCTTGTCTAGATTGTATCTCACACATTCCTGTAAATTAAAGGAAGTGCATAGACTACATAAATTTTTCATATGAGGCGATTGCTGTCTGTTTGATAACGTTTCTGAATCTAGTAAAACATCCATTCTGAGAGACAAAATTGTATTTTAAAAAAGACGAGTATAAGAGTTATACCCCTATAACTGTTTGGGCCGTCTTTGGGTTTTCCATTGCCATTGTACAAAGTAAAAATTGTTCCTTATTTCCCGTCTTCAGGTATATGCTCATATTTTACAATGAGGTTGAACAATTTGGTAATGAGGCTTAATAATCTATCACCTCCATACTTAATGTGTTCATAGACCAGGCTATCATACCCACCAGCTTTGCCATTCTTAAGTTTCTTACATACTACCCGCATGTCGTCCGTGACAAACATTTCTGACAGAAATATATCTTTCTCTTGATTAGACTTATTTTGAATTTCATTTACCTTAAGTAATACATCTTGAAAAAAGTTTTTATCAAACGACTCAAGCGTTTCATTATTGAACAACTTAATAAAATGATGACCCCAAGCATCTACAATTTGTTCGGGTTCACATAGTGTGGTGCCATTGTACTTTATTTCTGTTTGACAACAACCAGCATTGTTAGAACGATTTTTAAGTAGTTTCCAGAAGAGATTTTGGTCAACGACTCCAGATTTATCTTTTTCGGCGAATTGTTCTTTCATATATATATTAAAAGCATGACGAAGACATCGTCTGAATTTTGTTTTCAAAGCCTTGTATTCAATGAACAAATGATTTTTCCCTCTTTGTCTGCCAGACGCATTCCAAAACAACCTCTTGGAAACCATTTCATTGTGCAATTCAGATAATTCCTTGCTCCAATATGGTTTCAAATACTTCTTAAAAGAATTTCTCTGAAATGACTGGTCTGACGCCTCAATTAAACAGCATTTGATTTTGTTGTAAAATATATTTATATCATTAATATGTACAACGTCATCAGGTATCTCAACATTGTTAAGGAGACAATTTACATGATATCTATAAAGGTCAATAGACCCATTTATTTCAGCTTTTCTCCAATTAAATCTGACCCATTCGGCACTTTAAAACTGCAAAATTGTATAGGAAAATTACAGGATTGTGTTCAGAAACATTTAACTCATGATCATCTAAAACTTCACAATGTTTAACCAAATCGAAACAACTTGAGTCAATAATAATATGGTCGATAGTAGTGAAATATCCCGTTGTTGGATAATACGTTTACATTGGACCTTTGCATTTGTCCGTCACATTTACAGATGCCATATTTGTACTATTCAAAAAAACTTGAACTCTTAAAGATCTGTTGTTACCAGCAAATCGACACCGACTACCTTGGATTTGCACGTTCATATCTCCGAGTATAACAACTTTCCCCTTCTCGGAATATACAGAAACCACAGATTCTAAAATATCTATTTGATCTAACATAACATCAATCGACCTGGAGGTCGCAGGCATTTGAACGGAGAAAACGTAAAGGTACTCATTATTTAGCATTTGAATGAACTAGAACACTGACAGGTCAGTAAGGGCCCCGTCTTGTGGCAATATATCCCCCCGTTAATCATCAAGAAACAATCTGCCCATATAGCTGAGCTTGACGTTTGATATTTGGACTTCAAAAAGAATTGCAAGGAAGCAAAATATACATTTTACATATACTATGATGCGAGTCTTGTTTCCTTTTACCTCAATATTTGCTGGGCTAACAGAAATGTAAATACCGGTACAATCCTCATTTGTTAGCTTTGATTTGTTTTATTTCACCTTATATCCCTCCACCATCAAGAGCCAGGGTCAAAGTCAGAGATCCACTTTGTCTTTGCCCTTTGGACCCAAATGACCTTGACCATTAACCCGGTGTCCCTGATCTTTGGTCAGTTGACTTATTCTTTAATTCCGACCAACTTTGCTTCTTAATATGATAACAAAATGTTTATCAGTGAAAAATACAAAAAATGACCTTGACCCTTTGGACCCCGTAACCTGGACCTAAGGTCAGTTGACTCTGTGTTAAGTTCTGAACATCATTGCTTCATATTGTCATAACAAAATGTTCATCAGGGAAAAGGTACAAAATTTAACCTTGACCTTTGACCCAGTGACCTTGACCTTTGACTCCTTGTTTAAGTCTGAGCAACATTGCTTCAAAGTGTCAGAGCGAAATGTTCACCAGTGAAAAGATACATAATTTAACCTTGACCTTTGACCCAATGACCCTGACCTTTGGTCAGTTGACTCCTTGTTTAATTCTGATCAACTTTGCTTCATTATGTCATAACAAAATGTTCATCAGTGAAAAGATGCGAAATTTGACCTTGGCTTTTGAATCTAATGACCTTGACCTTTGACCTCGACTTTTTAACTCAGTGTGTCTCTTTGTTTAATTCCGAACAACTTTCCTTCATAACGTTATAGCGAAATGTTCACCAGTGAAAAGCTACAAAATTTGACCTTGACCCCTGACCCGATGACATTGACCTTTGGTTAGTTGACTCCTTGTTCAATTCTGATCAACTTTGCTTCCTAACGTTATAACAAAATGTTTATCAGTGGAAATATGTAAAATTTGACCTTGACCTATGAACCTGATGACCTTGACTTTTTATCTCAATGTGTATTTTTGTGAACTGAACATCTTGCCAAGTTTTATGTACATCGGTCAATAAATACTAAAGTTATCAGCCAAGAACAAAATTTGTGGACGGACAGACAGACAGACAGACAGAGTGATTACTATAGGGCACCCGTATCTCCGATACGGGGCCCTAATTAGCACGAGAATGTTATTTTTCTATATATAGCTCTAGATCTTTGTCAGAAAGTAATGACTCTAAGACAACACTAAATTGTAGCACAACGTTCACACTCCCGGGGAAGGAATGAAAATAGACTATGAGTACAATATATGTCGATGTAAATTGTGTAAAGTAGGAAAAAATCAACAGAGTAAGTGAAACAAAAAGTCAATGATGAGAGCAGGAGAAAAGGATTGGTTCTGTGAACGATCTGGAGACTAAACGAAGAAAACATTACTTGTGGAAACTATTGGATCTCGTAAGACAAGCGATTCAGCCTACGAGAGCAGGAAAATGATCTGATATCAGAATAACGTAAAGGATAAGTTCAAGTCATGGATATATTAAAAATGTCTGGTTCATTAGCTGTACCTCGTGCGACCTAACTTTGGCATCGATAGCCAAGCGACTACGAACGGGGGACAGTACAGTATATGGTTTGATAATATCTCTACTCGTGGTGGAGTCGTTACAGTTTTAGACAGAAATGAAAGTTTCTGTAGATTCGACTGAAGTAGCTAGTAGAGTAATCTATCTTGGAACCTGATGAATGACGGTTGAGCTTTAGAAGTTACTGTAAAGGAATGAAGCTGGCAAAAAGGGACATATAGCTAGTGAAACCACGGACTTAGATAATCTAATTCCGTGGTGAAACATATTCATGCATTTGGTCGTATACGCAGATTTAGTGGAAACTAGCTGTTTTGTCGATGGCAAACTGATCACCTGTGTTTATCAACAATTTATATTTTCAGTGTATAGAGAAATGAAAAATACTATAATACAAACTACGGTTTACGGTTATGGACATAAATTGATGCTCCCCCATCATCAACATTGTACAAAGCTCAATCAAGATCTTTTCATTATATCTGTCTGTTTTGCTTACTCTCTGGTACACGATCGGTTGCGTCGCTACATCACTCGACCATGCGACGCCCTGTCGTAGATGGAAGACAGATGACACCTTCCCGTCATGCCTATATTTTGGCTGTTTGGCGTTCTTGCTACCCTGCTAAATCTATTAAAGTCCTTTGTTCCGTGTACCTCCGATGCTCCTTGATCCGGGTGACATGCAATCTTTCGGTTTCTCCTATATATAAAGTGGCAGGTGGAAGATTGGATTGCCATATACTTGTCCACTCTCTTAGATTTGTTTTGGAGATGCTGCGAATTATCTTGAACTGTTTCCGGATATATAACCTCTTACGCCCTTCTTCACCAAGACGCAATAGATAACCTCTGTACGCCTATTATCCATTCTTTGTTTTTTGTTCTTAGGGAAAATTAATATTCATTATTATTATCTTAACCAGACAAATTGGGAACCAATGCTTTGTTTCCATAAATTGGTTGACAACCATGGGGGAAACCGGTGATCCCATGGCAGATCCGTCTTGTTGCTGTTACTATCATATACGGCTTTCAATGAGACATATGTATTGGTCAGATAGAACTAAGTAACCTTGAAATCTGATCAGCTGTTATCGTTGTCCTTTGACCATCTCTGTTGTTTGAATTCTACTGATGTACGTGTACCTAGTATGATATCTATATACAATGTATATGGTCTGCCTCGCCGGGACACTAGTGCACTATCGTCATAAAAGCAACCTCTTCAATATGAGCTACACATATACCGTTGGTTTTCTCAACAAACTCCTTCATGTTATACATACAGGCGGTGTTGTGCATTTCCTATTAATGATATAAGCTTAGGATGCGAGCTACGAGTTTCGCCACTTGTCCTCCCACTAGACCATTTCGCATGACAGCTAAGGCCCGGTCACACAGCAGTCCACGTCTAAATCACGTACAAAAAATTATGAAAATCTGGTGGACGTGGTCGTAAGTGGTAATTTTTGGTCAATTTTGGCTTGGCCGTGCTTTGTACGGGAATGGCCGTCGGCGGCTGTTCCACTGCTAAAGCACTGCCTAGGCACAGCCTAAGCACAGCTAACCACGTCCAGCCACGTGTAAGGTTAAAAATAGGTTCGCACGTGTTTAAACGCGGGAAAAAGTGGCAAGTTCCCGCGGCTAACCGAGGCCTCATCGCGTCTGTAGCACTGCTGATCACGTGTTCAGCGCGGACGTAAAACGGGCACTCCACTGCCATAGCACTGCCAAATCACGGTTAACCGCGGCTCGGCGACGTCGGAAGCGCAGCTTGCTGCGCATAAAAGCGGTCGCGCACGGCTGGTCTTCACAGTTGCCGATCCAGATCTTCTACAGTCCACACCTCCACGCAAGTTCGTTCGCTGTTTTCTGTTTCAATGATGCCCAGGAAGAATGGTTCCACTGCCAAGAAGAGGCCGACGAAGACCAAGGCCAAGACCAAGGCCCCAGCTGAGGATGAGGCTCGTCAAGAATCACAGGCCCAGGTGACAGACAAGGTCCAGGTCCATGCTCCTCCTGCTGGTGCTGCCAGTCCAGACCCTGACCCTGAGGCTGATGCTGGTCAAGTTGCTGCGAGTGCCGAGGTCTCAGAAAATTACGGTATTTTTATAGGCCGCAAATCAGAAGAGATACAGAAGAGATTAGGCAGTGAACAATCGTATTTAGCACTTGTTCGAGACGTCGTTTAACGGGCTTAGGTAGTGCTATGTACGCGGAAAAATACACTTATCAGTGATAAGCCGCAAAACACACGCTATTTCCCTTGATCCCAACGCGTAACACCCGTCCGATGACCGTGCTCTGCCCGTGACCGACCGCTAAACTTTCGCGTCTTACTGCGTCTTACTGCGTCTCCCCAAGTTTTAATCACTGCCGGAACACGGATTAGCACGTGTGTTTCACGTGTGTTGCACGTCTCTACCACGTGTGCCAACCGTGGTTGTCCGGGGGCTAAAATTTTGAGCAGTTCATAAATTTTTGCCGCGTCCTGCCACGTCTATAAATCGACTGTAGCTCGTCTTAAACTCGACATCAACGCGAACAACATCGTCTGCTTCACGGGACACCACTTTTGGACGTGTTTTGGTCGTGATTAAGCCGTAAAGCGCTGTGTGACCGGGCCTTTATGGACAAACCTTAAACTACATACATGTATAGCTGTTCTGAATTGTTTTTGAATTTACCTACATGTACTATCTTTGTTTGTCACGAAACTGGAGATAACTAAGGTTATGGATGCTTTTCAATGCATAAAGTTTTATAAATGTTGAAATAAATGTGATATATATATAAAACAGTCACTTGATCCGAGGAGCGTGGGCCTGGCTTCTGTGTAAGTTTATCTATTGTTCACTATTCTGATTTACGTGAGAAATTTAAAAAAAAGTACTATTGTAAAAAACCGAGCATGTTTAAATTAATTCAGTTATTTAACGGACAAAACACAAATGAATTAGCAAAATTGGCCAAATACATTAAAGCTGCAAATTCAAGAAGAGCTTTATTAACATAAGTAGTTATGCTCTCCGAGTATTTTGTCTGTCTGTGTATTTATTAGTATTTTCGATATTTGTCAATGTTATGAGAAAGTATATATATATATATATATCATGTATATGTGTTACACTGATGAGTCGCAAGACTCAAAGTTAATAAAGAACTTGAACTTGAACTATTGCAGTTTCTTTGTATATTTGTTGTTTTGTTATTTGCCTTCAAGATACTCTGTAACTATAAATGAGCAATACAATTATTGAAATTGAATATACTTTTTCGGTTTCTACTTAGCATGTCATTTTTCATTAATTTTGATGGAATGAAATGAGGAAACAGGGTGCCAATTTCTTTTGACACCGATATTACAAGTGAAGGTGTACAAGGAGAGGGGCCGGGTATCTACAATTAATAGCCCCTGCCATTAGGTCACTGGATGGAGGCCTATTGGGCAGTCACCAGGTACCGCCGCAGGTCGTTTTCCCACCGGTTACCTAGGTTTTCCGTCACCAACAAAACCGGGCACGTCCTCAAATGACCATAGCTGTTAATAGGACGTAAAACACAAAGCAGGTAACACGAGAGAGTAGTACATTTCATCCAAACCAGAGATCACGGGGATGTCACCAGCGATCCCCATCTTCCAAGTCCTCCATTCTATCAATTGAACTAAAGAGAAATTCCCCCTAGCGCAAATAAGAGGGTGAATGTGATTGCATGTACAATTAAATTCTGCCACACTGGGTGGTGAATAAAAGGAGCAAGTCTTTATCAAAACGTTACAATAAATCTACCTCCACACAAAAAACACAGGGGAGTATGGTTTTTGTGTCAGATTTGTCGACTTGTACATAGTTATATGGATTACTTCATTTTATTCTTTTACAACATGGTATTCATTTTACAGGTCAGAGTAGCTGTAGCTGTATAAGTGGTCAGCTCCAATCACACCCGAAAACGGACTTGCATGTACAGGAGTATACTGAAGTAAAGGACTTAGGGCGTTGTCATTTTTGGCCTCTGAAAAAGTGAACATTTCAACTTGATTATATAGCCGAAATATGGTGTTTTTTGACAGTTAACATGCAGAAATGAAAGCCTCCGCATGTGACAAACAAGTATTCCTTTCTATGAACAAACACGTGTATAATAATGTTTTAGTACGTCAAATATGTATTTGTTTGTTGCCTGCAGAGGCTTTTAAAAATTGAAGAGCGTTTAGTTAATTTCCTTCGAAATTGCAAATTTTCAACCAAATAGCGCACAACAGACGATATAAACACATTGTATCATGAAAATGCGTGTTTATGTCTCCATATCTCCCAAACCAGTTGTCGAATAAATTTGAAATTTCATATTTGTGTACTTCATTTATTCCAGATTATGAATTTAACAACTAATCCCCAATCCCCAATGAGGCTATAAATAACCCTTAACGCCCCTAGTCCTTTACAAATGGTTCTGTTGTAGTGGTATTAAGTCATTCATCAAAACTGTTCTCAACAGAAAAGAAAAAAAGAAAAGAAACAGGCAACAAAAGTTTAGATTGAATTTTTTATTTTCATTTTTATTTTTAAATAAGTGGACACATCACTAAGATATGGAGCTTAAAGTCCAGACTTGTATCAAAACTTTCATCAAGTTAAACAGATGTTGAAAGTAAAGTGCTTTTAATGTTATCATTCTGACACCTAACACACCAATTACACGTAGTTCTAGGTCAATGTAGCAGGGTCATAGAACCTTTTCTTTGACTAAACAAATTTATCTTATTGCTGGCTGCATCAGCTTGTACAGAAGGCTGTGATAGATCATTATACTGTTACATTGTACTTCTCCTTTCACTTGACTAGAGGTAAATATTTGATTTTTGATTTAATTATATGCAGCATAATTGAATTAGAATATGCAATAGGAGCCGAAAAAGATTTTCGTGTCACCAATTGATTTAGTGGCTTTGGTTCATTTAGCAACTAATTTTGCCTTTGAAACCCTTTCACCACTGTAGACCATAATGGACTCATCCAGAACAATGCATTGTAGAGTCTACTAAAGTTACATAGGGGTGAAAGGGTTAACAGTGTAGTCTTTATACAGCAATTTACAAATATTTTTGCATTTATAAAGTAAATATATCAGGTGGTTCTCATTTTTATGGTAATCAAATGGACAAAGTTTGAACTTCTTTTAACACAGTTGGTATTATCACAATTCCATAACCGACTTGATTTGACAAACACACGTATGATGAGAAGAGAATAACAACCATGCTTCTCGCCAACCCGTTACACACAGGCAACATAACTACTGACACACAGCTACTGTAACAGCATCAGCATTCACTCACAAATTGTTTAGAATAAACTTGAAAGTTACTTGATCATAATTATGAAAAAGTCCAAATCGTGGCTAGCTTCACAGCAAAAAAAAGAAAGAAAAAACCCCAGCTACAGTCTCAAGCTCCAATTCTGTTGGTCAACATATTTTGACTCTTATTTTACTTATAAACTGTCGACATTTGCACTTGAAATGACAAAGCTCAGTGTATTTTTTGTTAATACTGAGGTATAATGAAAATGATAGGAAGAAAATGGTAATATTTTTACCAATAAACTAAGTTATTTAGACCAATACACGATCACATACAATTATACAAGACAGAAAGCTACTTCATGACTTCATGATCTTGAGTCAGAATAAGATAAAACAGTTATGTATATAATAGTAAACTATCAATTATCGGTACAATAATGAATGAGGAATAAGTTTACACATTGTAAACGTGGAAATTATCGCAGTTCGGAAATGCTCATGTTTCTTGTGGGGAGTGAATTAGCATGAAAATATCCATATACATGTGCTCTATATAGATATACATGTACATTGTATATATATTCGATATAATTTTAGAACCATTGTTAAAATAAAAATTACCAATTATCACAATCGGTTTGAAGATTCACAATGTTAACATTTCTACACAGGAGAATTTCCAGTTTTATAGTAGAATATTCACAACCTGCTAAAGGTGGTGACATCTCTCTGTCTTAAACAGACCACATAGTAACTAACACACACACACACACACACACACACACACACCCTACACTTCTCCTTGAGAGCACTTCTCTCAATCAAATATACCTTCACCTGTTACAACTTTTAATCAATATACCAGGCAAATACACTTTGTTATAGACTTACACATTTACTTAATTCAATTCAGAACTATTACATTTTCATGAGTAAACCCCTGTTTAGTTCTAATGGATTTGAGAGGATAACAGCTAAATGCGGACTCTTCAAAATTCAGGAAAACATGAAGGAAAACAGATTTTCACAACTACTACACAGGGGTTTTCATTGCATGTACAAATGTACTGTGCTCTCGGACCACTGGAAATGGTTCAAAATATTGGTCTTTGGTCAACTTAAGTTCATGTGATTTTCCTCATTAGCTGTTAAACAGTGATGTTCACAGGTCACTGTTACTTATGCAGTGTATAAAATGTTCCAGCCTCACAAGTTGACAGATAAGATGTTTCAATCGACAATCAAGATTAAACAAGGATAGACATGTGTCCCAGTCTAGGATGGATACAGAAGACCATACTTATAGCAAAGGTGACCCTCATGCAACAAACATGGGATTCCCTTTAAATTGAATCCTTCTAAGCCTTGTAAAGTCCTGTGTCTGAGACTGGTTTTCCTGTAAAACATGTCACTGTAACAGGTCACTGAGTAGCCTTGGCCTTGCTCTTAGCTGCAGACTTTTTGTCCTTCTTCTTGAGTCCATCCATGTTTCCCTTTAGTACATTGGTATAAGCCTGCAGCAACAGAGAAAATTAAATAGACATGACAAATATTTCTTAACCTAACAATGGACATTTAAAAAAAAAAAATTCATGGAAATTTTACTAAAAACATTTTCTTTTTAATTCTTTGGTTCAAGGGAGGTAATCAAGTTTGATTGCATGGCCTTCAATTTTACCAGTGAAGAATAAACATGTTAGTAGAGCGACACATGGGTTCTATGCTTTGGACCAAGTACAGGTATTACAGAACACTTACAAAGCTTTGCTGTCATTGATGTCTTAATTTAAATTGCCTCTGAAGCAACTCCAGTATAAATGATGAATAGTCAACAAAAAAAATGAATATCTTATCCGATCAGTAGCACATGTACAAATATGGATTACACTTTAATTTCACAGAAGATATTTGACCTCAACTGGATGCAGACATGTTGGTACAAAAACAAAGACAAACTTACCATGTGGAATCTATTTACATCTTTTGGGTTTACCTAGACGAGAAAACAGAATGTTCATATATAGTGAAATAAATAGAACCTTTAAGGATAAGTAATAATTTGATAAAAATATTAATGTTGTCACTAAGTAGAACTAACAGAGATATCTCTCTTGTACAAGTATTACTATTGGTGTCCCTGCCTGTTGTTGCCAATATGATAAACATTATCAGTCAAGTCATCTCTTCTAAATGTAAGGATTTTACTTCAAGTTTCTGCCATTAAACAGAACTACCGGGGTTATCTCCCCTACATATAAGTAACCTCCTTTGACATAAGAATTTCAGTCCAGGATTCTGTGTTGGTATAATACATAAGAAGTACCAAAGTGTAACACTTGAAATGTTTACCATACACAGTGTTAGAGGTCTATAGATTGTACCGCTATTTACGTGCTGTGTTTGGATGTGTACATGTATGTACATGTATGTGAGAATCGGTCACTTACAACTGTAGTAATTTTCTTGTTTCCTAAGTTTGCTCTGATTAGACATTTATATTCACTTGGTTCTGGCAGCTTCCCTTTCCTTGGCTCTGGTTTGGTTCTGCCATCATCTTCAAATAAAATCAAACTTTTATATGAGATGTTTACAGATATATAATAAGAGTTTCCTCTGACCCTGTCACCAGACGGGCTAATAAATAAAATACATTGGACAGACAATTCTTGGGTACATTCAGAAACATTATGGTGACAAAATATTAACTAGTTTGTTAACCTTTAACACTGCATTGCTAATTGAATTACAAATTATCAGGCATAAATTGTTTTCGAGTGACATTTTGGCTTTTTTCTCCTGCGATATGAATACTTAATTATAAAGACTAAGTTTTTTGAGGAATTCTATTTTTCACCGTTTTATTCCAGCTATTTGAAATGATCACAGGTAAATCACTAAACACATTGGCCAAGTCAAATTGTGCAGCCAACAAAAATTGATGTTTTTGAAACCATTTCCATTATGGTCTTGATAAAACATCTTTGTGCTGACAATGCATTAGGGTGAGTTTCTAGGTTGATATAAATCAATGACCTGGGCCCATTTGTACAAAAGGTGGTTAGCTTAACAATGTTAAACGACATTTTTCAACCTTTAATAATTTCGTCAATATACAAGGTAAAATCTCACAATTTTGCATGTAAAATCCCTCTACTAAATATTTGATATCTGGAAAGTTGTAACTAAATTCAATGGCTGTGTTTTAAAGTTACTCAAAAATTAATATTTGCGCTAATCACTGTTTAAGCTAACACCTTTTGAACAACTGGGCCCAGGTGTTTACTAGCCAATCAAACTAATAGTGTACAGGTATCATTTGCCAGAATGACTTATAACTACATGTATATTATGTACCTGGTGGCTATAAAATAATGGTTATAGCTAAATCCATTTTTCAATTTCCTGAGGCCACATCATACATCCTGTGTGCTATGAATTTTAAGTCCTATGTTAATATTATTGAATCAATGAAAGCATCTGAATTGCTCGCATTGATATTTTAATGCAACACCTCTCTTAACAATCACATTGAGGCAAACCTTAATTCATGATGAATTGTTTATAGCTGTTTTTAGAGTACTCCTTATTGTGTTAATTAGGTGTTTTTCTGTCCTGAAAAATTCACATATTAACTTTATCAAGAAAATAATAACCTTTCATGTGAAATTATCAGTGAAATTTCAGCAATTTATGCTAAAACATTAAGCCTCAACATTAATTCGACTTTTAGTGATATAGGTTAGGGTACCCATCATATATATTGCACCATTTCCAAATGTAAAATAAAGATAAAAATCTAAAAGGAAGTTATTAAGAAACATTTTTTGTGCTTCTTTACTAAAAAGATATTTCGGCTCTTTGCTAAAGATGTTAGCAACTTAGCAGAACAAACCCTTTCAATGAAATTGTAATAAATGGTTTCATCGTTGTGACGTACATATTCCCCGGCTATAATGTGGTTTCACATGAAACGAAATATGGGCACTTCACACCATGATGTAAAATCTTTAAATAGCATAATACAGTTTGTATAAAGACAGAATATGTACAGTATGGAACGAATTTCGTTTTATCTGCAACCCGGTCTCTGACGTTACTCTCAAGTCATTAGTTTACATATACGGATGGATATATGACTTAAGCATTGCATTTTTATTTACTTTTCTCTGCTATTTCGTAAAGCACACAGACGCGTTAGCATATATGTACACCAGTGAACTGGCAGTGATAAACTTACATCTCTTCATCGTCAGCATAATCGAGCCAGACGACCGACACTTCTGGAATAACCGGGTGAGTTCACTGAGAAACTGAAACGAAACACAAAATAAGTAAGTGATATAGAAACAAAGGTTGAAAATGAGGTTGAAAATAACTCCAACGAGAGATATTTCAGTATAAAAAAAACACCATACCGCGTCATTCTCAAGGAGCACCATGTTGTCTTCCACGTAAAAATAAGGCGGAAGTGCCAATCAGCCCTAGGATGGATCAGTCAGCTAGGAGCGTTCCCGTACCGGAAATGGACGATATCACTTAGGCCTATTCGAAAGCACCTGGAATCTGACGTTGAATAATATTATAATGATGTTTTTTAAGAGTTTGGGCCTAAAGGCCTATTAGGCCGGGCAAAAAAATAAAATATGTCGATGTATTTTTGGATATTTTTTTCTTGGATCGGCACTATGGTATGAAATACATCAATATTTCACTAAAAAAGTGTCCCGATTTGGATGCTGTGACCAGAGACGTATAATACGTGTGGCATGTTTTAATTGTACATATGATTATTTAAGGTCGCCTTCTAGCTTACATTCGTCTCTGCTGTGACGTTATGCTTTAAACACTGCTATACTATAAGTACAGTTGATAAGGAATAACTTGGTTTGATTGTTTTGCCTTTTGCATTGGCAGAGTCTTGTGTGACAAGTGACCATTTTGTCGACCACGAAAATGAACATTTCCAAACTCATGTAAAATCGAATTACAGACGTTTCGCCCCAAAATCGTTACGCCCCAGACCATTTCGCCCTTTACCCC